>NW_017307398.1:491537-543124 GCF_000935625.1 Nanorana parkeri | reverse complement strand
CCCCCTTCCTTCCCTCCAGTCCCCAGCACAGTACAATAAAAAAAAAAAAAAATACCCCAGCATACTTTGCTGCTAGTCAGCATAAAAATCAGCATAAAAATCTAAACTGCTGAAACAATTTGTATTACTCTATATTGGGTGTTTTTGTTGCATACATTTGCAAATATTGCCCTCAAGGGTAAGGGTGACTTCAATTATAATATCTGTTGTTTGTTATAAGAAAACATGATTCTTAATTTTTTTTAACAAAAACTCAATCTTATTGACTGATTACACTCTATAAACATTTACTGAGATACCAATTTACTATGTTTATGATCTATGGACATACATAGACTGAAAATATCCAAAGCAACCAAATGGTGGCGGTATCTTATGTGTAAACGTAGCTGTGTAAAACAAGTGATAACATTTTCTCCCAAAAATGAGTGCCCTTAGTGAGCCCACCCCAGCCTCTATTGGTCTATTGAATGCAGCTATGGGGTCCTTTTGTGTATTTAATCCTTTGGGAATAATGATTGCGGTATAATGATTGTTGTCACTTGTATGGCACATGTATGCAAGTGACAAGAGCATATGTCCTTGAATAAAGGCTAACTGTAAAGAACAGCCATTGTTTGCTTTTGATTAAGCAAACAAACCATTAGAATCACACAGTAGTGCAGTGTAACAGAGTAAAAGGTGACAGTACTAAAACACAACTGAAGTAATACAAATAATTCCAAACAAATGATAACTCCAGCATTGGCCTATTGGGGCACTGATGATATATTAAACAATGTGTTCACATTCAATCTTTGTTTCATAAATAGTAAAGTGATATAACAGTCACTTTTAAAGAAGAACTGCAGGCAAAAGTGTCCTTAACCCTTGCAGTGGGGCTACCATTGCACTGCAAGGGTTAAGTGCTTGTTTTTCTCTAGGTTTTAAAAAAAAGTTATGCTCACCCGAACCGCTGAGTCAGCTGCCTACACTGCAGCATTGGAATGTTCCTCAGTCTCCTTATGTCAACACACTGTGTATAAAACGTGATGATTTACAGGACATTAGACCGGGACGAGAGAGAGAGGCTCCAGGGACAGGGCTAAGAGCAAGCTGGCTCGGAGGATCAGGTGAGTATAACTTTTTTTAACCTAGACAAAAGGAAGCAGTCGGTAGCCCCACTGCAAAGGTTAATACAAATTCTGCCCAGAGTTCTGCTTCAATCCATCATCCTCAGATTTTTTTTATGTCATACAATGTGCAATTGTACAATGTGCTGTCACAGCTTGTGATGCTAGCCATTATTTTAATCTCAGTTAATATATAATGCCATATTTGCTATAATGATGTCACAGTCAGTATAATACTGGAAAGAGAAAACAGAAGCACAGGATCTTTTAATGGTATCAGTTTTGTCAGAAAGAGGTGAAACAAAATCAGAATATGCTTACCTTTAGAGTGTCTGAGGTACACCTGCATGGGATTGGTACTCTTAGAGAATATTGATACTCTTAGAGAATATTGATACTCTTAGAGAATATTGATACTCTTAGAGAATATTGATACTCTTAGAGAATATTGGTACTCTTAGAGAATATTGGTACTCTTAGAGAATATTGATACTCTTAGAGAATATTGATACTCTTAGAGAATATTGGTACTCTTAGAGAATATTCCTCATTTGTTTGGTCTCCTAGATGAAACTCCTAAGTCATTTATTTTATTAGAAGTAAAAAAGAATCTAATAAAAGAAATACTTAGGCGTTTCTAATAAAATAAATTACTTAGGAGTTTAATGTAGGAGACCAAACAAATGAGGAATGTACTCGAAGAGTACCAATCACATCATCCAAGGGTAAATAGTACAGTTGGAATATTCTCACCAAGTAGAATGGTACACATGTGTGCACAACACCATTGGCCCTTTAACTGGAAGATTCCCTCTTTGGGGGGTATTGCTGGGACCTTTAATCCAAGAGCCGGCTCGTCAAACAAATGACAAATCCCCTCTAGGAGCGTCATTCACATCATCTAAAAGCGAAAAGCATAATTAGAAAGGCTCACTAACAGCTTTTTTCACAGAAGGGTGAAGAGTTTGGAGAAGGCCGGAGAAGTGAACAATCTAGGACAGGGGGTAGCAAACCTCCGGCCCTCCAGCTGTGGTGGAACTACAAATCCCATGAGGCATTGCAAGATTCTCACAGCCACAGACATGACTCCTGAAGAGAGATGCATCATGGGATTGTAGTTTCACCACAGCTGGAGGACCGGAGGTTTGCTACCCCTGATCTAGGACAACTTAGCTGAACTGGAAAGTTGGCTGAATTGGAGAATGTTTCCAAATCAGCTATGTTGCCCTAGATTGCTCACTTCTCCTGCCTTCTCCAAACTCTTCACCCTTCTGTGAATAACCCTGTTAGTATTGTGGCTAGGCACTTCTATTTTGTGAACCACAACAACAGCAGTTGTATATCAGGATTGTCTCAGAGAGAGAGATAAATCATGTAGAAAAATTGAGAAAGTTTCACAAAATAATTTTAAAAATAAAATAAAATTGGCTGAATAGAATATTTTCAATCCAGGACTTCTGATTAGTGCATGAAAAATGTAAATAACTATTTGTGTATATGCAGTATATCTTTTTTTTTTTAAATATAAAGAATCAATAGATTGCAGATACAATTCAAACCCCATTTATTAATGTTGTTTATCTAGGACTAGGTTAGTGCCAAATAGATGAGGATGCGGGGTAAGGGTAATCACCCCTTATAAAGGATTATTCAAAATAACCCTTATTTAAATTGATGAAACTCAGCACAGTAAATCCTTGTGTTGATGCATTAAATGATCCAAATTAATGTAGAGATAGGCCTAGAGCCAGGAAACGAAGGGGGAATGAGCAGAGGGCCTGCCTGACAATGATGGGAAGGGGAACCAGGGCAGGCATGGGTTAAAGAAAGATAGAAAGAGTAAGGTGGGGAGGGGCACTTACCGGATTGGGTAAAAGAGTTTAGCTAGGAAGTGCTATGGATGGATTTGATAAATGAATGGGGGGGGGGGACCCATCTTTGGTGTGGGTGTCCTCCATTTGTTGAAGTCGGTTGCGACCAGGTAATAGTCAAGGTCAATTAAGGTCAATTAATAACGCCCCTGAGGCAGTGTATGGTGGCTGGGGGCATCAGGTACAAAATGTGGCTGCAGATGCAAATATGTTTTATGGTTCATAGTGCCTTCAAGGACCTGAAAGCTGAGATTTTATACTGGAAGTCTGGATATTTGTTGCGGTTTGTTTTTTATCAATGTTATTTATACTGTTTTTGGCTAATAAAAGGCTGCTGTGACCATTGAACTCCATCCGATGGTGTGATGGTATTATTTAGTACACGGGATGATTTGGGGGTTGAGGTGGTAAAAGTGTCTCAAGTGGAGAAAGGGGACCTCTGAGCTACCGAAGTCATGTTTTATTGCCACTAAACCTTTGCCATGTATTGTACAGTATTGGAAAATAATGCCTCCAAGGCTATTTATGAATAGGTTTGATCCCAAAGAATCACTTGTAGTTTCAAAAGTAGATCAGTCTTATATTTTGTACAGGATGGAAGACTGACCACAAGATGGAGATGTGCATTAATATAAAGGGATAATGTCAAGAAGGTTGAATCAATGGTCTTGCAAAGAAGCCGGTGTGCACACATGCACATATTGTGACAAGTGTCCCTGTGTTTAGGGTTGCTATGGAGACAAACACAGCTTACTAGCACACACTAGGGTGGCTCCATAGAACTCTGCCTGAGAAAGGAGCCACCCTGAAACAGGATAGTGCACAGTGAACCAGCTGATTCTGCAGGAAATTAAAATGTTAAAACATCAAGGAGCAGCATTCATTGTAAGTGATTTCATCAGCATTTTAATAGCTTAAAACCCTTTTTAACTTTAATATCACTTTAAGTTAAAACAACACAAGGAACAATGTCCATGTTGCTGTGATTAGTTGCTTCCTGTTCATTACCCTTACTCCTGTATTGTTATGATTACACTTGTATTATTAATGCTGCTTAATACCAACACAAGCTCTGTTGTGGCATCAAATACACCACAGTGATGATCCAGCCGATCTTCATTGATAGTGATGAAACTGCAGTTATACAAGTGTATTGCAGTCGTTATGTCTGTAATTCGGAATTCGGATACATCCGAATGTCCGAATTTACGAAAATTCGTCCGAATTTCGATTCGGAACGAAACGAATCGCACATGTCTATATTCTAGCATTGGTGCAAAGCAAACTGTAAACTCTAATGAAAACACTACCATTTACCCAACACCTAAATCTGCAGCAGGGGCGGACTGGCTCTCTCTCTGTATAATGTATTATTACTGGGATTTGTAGTCCCCTATACAGTGCAATGCAGAATACCACCAGCTATATAGAACTACAAATCCCAGCAATAGTACATTATAGCTAGAGGTTTTCTGTGTAGTTCTCTATGGCTGTTGGTAGTCATTATTGCTGGGATTTATAGTCCGCTATAGCTGATGGTATTCTGTAGTTCTCCATGGCCAATGCCATTCTGCAATGCTGTACAATGTATTTCTGAGTTAGTGGCAGAACTACCAGGGGTCGCAGCAGTCATGCACGCGCACAGCCCTGACAAGGCATCCCTCCACTACCAGTGTGCTTTACATTTCCTAAACCGATAAATACATTCACACTACTGTTACATGGATGGCAAAAGTGGCAGACGGGCGGGGAGAATGCAGGGAAGAGGCAGAGCGGGAGGGGGGCCAAGTTGCTGCACCATGGGCCTCTGGGTTGTACTTGCCCCCTGGGCTAAAAGTTGCCAGTCAGCCCCTGATCTGCAGACACAATAACAATGGAACTCATTAACGAGTGTCTAAAAAGGGACCTCCTTTTCATTCTTTAACCTTAATTTTCCAACGCAGGTTTCAGTATGGCCCTATGAGTAAACACGGATGGCCTTATTTAGTAAAGATTATGCACATGCACCATACACTGATGACCAAATTGTATCCTCTTGGTATTTTCTATACACTTATGCTGCATCTGGACACACACAGTTTACAGGGTGTGTGTGATCAATCAGCTGTATTTTTCTGTTTACTTATAATGTAAGTTATTCAATAGGGACAAGTGCTTATTAGACTCTGCATAACCTGTGCCTTTAATTGGACCACTATGACTGAGTCACCGCACAATTAATAATTAGTTTGGATTTTGCTCTAAAGGCTGTCTTAGTTTTAACACTTATTTCATGGAATACAAAGTATTCATCTTAAAGCCACATATGTGGACAAACAGTATTGTATGAATGAATTCTAAATTTACAGAGTAAAACCTAATTTCCTGTGTTATTAAGTGTTCAGCTTAATACTAATATAGGTAAAAGGAGAACTATGGGGTTAAGTCTTTTCCCCATAGTTCTCCTTAGGGTAACGGGAGGACACAAACTAGCGTCCTCCCGCCACCCTAGGCTCAGTATACCGCGAGCTGAGACGCCGCAGCTGAAACGGATCCCGACAATTATGTCTGGATCCGCCCAGCTGCGTGAGTGACAGCTGGCTCTGCCTATCTAGAGGAAGAGCCAGCTGTACCCGCCCCCTCCCCCGTCCGTTCCGCCAGTCAGCGCTGGTGGAGCGGGGAATCCAGCCCCTCCCCTGTCATGGCAGAGAGCCGTGACAGGATCGAGAGGTGAGGGAACCCGGTATGTGTTCGCTCACCTCCCGATCTACTGAGCCGACCTGTGACAGTCTCATTGTCACAGGTCGGCTAGAACTATGAGGTGAGTGAAAAGCACTCACCTCATAGTTCTCCTTTAAGTCATTAATGAATTGTTATTAGTGTTAGTTTGTATCGCCTGGGTGGAACACCACCCACTGGGATGCACTTTGCTCTTCTTCATGGCTGGCTACCTCCAGGAAAGAAAACTATATGTTTTACAAGCATCTGATGTTTTTGTAGCAGGTGTAATTTGAACAAGTTGCTCATAATGCGGAGTACCTCTGCTTTTTACCTTTATTGATGCAAGCACTGCTGTTTATGACTTATTTGATGCTATTTGAAAATAATTAATCATGACCGGAATGCAGATTTTTGCTTTGATATTTTGTATCTCTGGCACTGGGGCTGTAATTGGGGCAGTTGTGTCTAATGAATGGAAAGTGACCAGCAGAGCCAGCTCTGTCATTACAGCCACTTGGGTTTTTCAGGGGTTGTGGATGAACTGTGCAGGGAATGCCCTTGGCTCATACCACTGCCGACCCCACCTAACCATCTTCCGGGTAGAAGGTAAGCAGAACTTCATGTTTTCATTTTTTTTTCTGGTTATTGTGGTCTTTTGTTTCAAGTTTGTTTATTTATTGTAACTTTTACTGCATGTAACGATAGAGAGAAGTATTTATGCAAATCGGATCGAGATCTATCTATCTATCTATCTATCTATCTATCTATCTATCTATCTATATATATATATATATACAGTCGACCCCCCTGAAATCTGCGGGGGGTTAGGTTCCTAGAGCACCCACAAATTGTGAAAAACTGCGAATTTTAAATGTGGTCAAAAAAATTCCTATTTTTATCGTTTAAACCCTAAATATGTCCCCAAAACACTTTCATTTCACTTCAAACTCAGCTTAATACATTACCCTTAAAAAAAAAAGAATGTAAAGGTAAACCTGTATACTGTATAGTACTGCTATGTCTCCCGCAGTGCTAGAATGTAAAATACCGCTGTGCAGTACGATGAAGGTATTTGTCGGCCGGCCAATGGCCGGCCGCTCGGCCAGCTTCGTCTTTCAGCACGTCTCAGCGCTCGACTGAGCCGCTCGGCCGTGATCGGGAGCTGTACGGGCTATTGTGAATACCCCGTACAGCACCCCCTCGGTTCTCCTGAACCGAAGGGGTCCTGGGGCCGAAGCTAGCCGAAGGATCGGCCGAAGCTACGGCCAGATCCTTCGGCAGCTTTGTGAATAGACCCCATAGTTACATAGCATTTGAGGTTCAATAAAGACACAGGTCCATCAAGTCCAAACTATTGCGTGTGTGCATTTATGTTTGATCAGATGTGTGCGTGTATATGAGTCCATGTGTGATTTTGCTCTTAAGAGTACTTGTACCCCTTTATGTCACGGTCTCAAGGAACTCGTCCTTGTAGACCCGTATGTAATGAAGATAATGACTGCACAGCAAAGCAGAGGATTTACAGCACCTCGGGTGGCGCCTCTTCTTCAGGTGTTCAGGAGGAGTCATATCTTCTGATAGGTCGTCTTCTGGTGGGGTTTCGTGCTGGCTTTTCTTGATAGGTTTGAAGAACATTGTTCTAAGGAAAAATCCGCGAACGACTGAGGCCACAAACTCTGAACCGCGACTTTGCGGGGACGACTGTGTGTGTATGTATATATACTGTGATATATATATATATATATTTGAAAATACGGAAACAAAGCCAAAATCTAGTTAACACTTTCAGTTCATGCTGGTGCCTTCCATTTTTGTTGTGTGGAACTGGGAATTTTCCATGCTGTTCTATGCCTGGATAGTGAAAAAAAAATAAACATTCAAAATGATTGCACTGTAAGTGAATATTGTTTTATTTCATTGCATTATATTACATTATAACCTAAAACTGGGCAGTACAAGACTTGGGGAAAATATGCTATTTTAAATTAGTGAATGGCTAATAGTGAAAATGTTCTGCTCTTGGAGGTAGAATTATTTTAATCACATTATAGACAATTAGCAAAAATGATTTGTACCCGCCCTCTGCTGATGGACCTGATGGAGAACTGCAGCAGAGGGCGGGTACAATGCTAGTTTACTATTGGCTATGGCAAATTGAAATAGCCAATAGGAATGTAGCAATGTATTTAAATGGGAAAAAATTATTATTATCGAAGGATCGGCCGAAGCTATGGCTAGATCCTTCGGCAGCTTCGTGAATAGACCCCTTAGTGTTTCAGCAGCAATTTTGTCAGCGCCTCACTTTTCTCTGCAAAGCTGTGATCTGGCTTCTCTTTCTGAGTGACTTTACATTTAGATCCTAGGTAATCATTGGTAATCCAGATACTGTACGGATAAGCATATATTATCTAAAATTTTAGACTTACCTGTAACTTTGGTTTTCTGGAAGGCGCAGCAGGGATCTTCACCTCCTTTTTATTATTTCCCATATTACCTTTTCTAGTGCTGTGCAGTGTTAGATTTGATCATACGGGTTATTTAGAAAGCAGACTCTGACATTTTACATTTAAATGTACCAGATATTGATGACTTTGAATCCCTTTTAACCCTAATGCTTTTCTTTCTCGCAATTCATCAAAGAATGGTAAGTGGGGAAAACATTATTAAAAAGCACCAAAAATTATTTTTTTTTAAACATTGAAAATTGATTAAAATCATTTGAAAACAATGCCACCCTGATAAAAGTTTCTAGTCTAGCTTCCCTTTCTTCAGAAAGGAATCTGCTTTTTCAGAAGTAAAAGGAAGTCATACGCTAATATCACTAGTTTAGAAATACATTAAATCCTTTAAGAAAATAGATCTTGTTGTGTTAATAATGAGGTCACAATAAAAACTCATAAAACAGCAGAGAAAGAAATACTGATGACTTTTTATAAAAGGTGTAACACTGAAATTCAGGGAAAACAGTAGCAACATTTTAGCATTTTATTTTCTCAAAGTAAATATTCCGTAAGCCCTGGTTCACATCTAGGCGTTTTTGAGCAGTTCGAAAAGTGCTTTTATCTGTCCAACACAAGAAATCCCATGATTTTCAATGGCCCTGGTTCAAACCTCTAGCAGGAAAACGGCAGAAGCCTGAAAAGATACAGGAGCTTCTTTTGGCAGTTAAAAGCGCTTCTTTGCCCCATAAACTTCATTGGAAATGCCCAAAAGCGCACAACAGAAGCATGTCACACATTTTCGTGAGCGTTTTTGCTCGTTTATACGCACATTCTTCCATTTCCTACAATGGTTTATGAGCTGCCAATCAAAACGCGCGTCTTCAGGAATGGGCGTTAAAACGTACACACAAATGTGCACAATGCGCAAATAACCGCATGCTGCTAACGCGCAAAAACGGTGCCATTTAGGTGTGAACCAGGGCTTAGGAAGATGCTAGCATGCTGCTCTTCTAGAAAATTACATTAGAGATTAGGAGGAACAAAACTCAATACTAAAGGAAACTGACAACTTTGAGGCGTGCTACCTGGTTAGTGAGTGGCCAGTTAATGGGGTAGTTGTGTTGGGTTGAGCAAAGTCTTATGATAATTAAGTAGGAGCTGACTTAGTATATCTAGAAGGAATGGCAAAAAGACATTTAACTAGTCGATTGAAGATGGCAGAACAGTGTTGCCAAATCTTTACTACCACTCCTTTAAGACATGAGTATAGCCCATCTCATAGTGGTTAGGGTTGTAACACCTAGAAAGGGAGTGGTGATCAAGGATTCCTTCCACTGGAAGTTGGATAAAATACTTTTTCTCAAGGCATATTATAAGTGAATGGTTTGCTGCCTTCCTGCTGTCAGGGGTTGCCATTTGTTGGACAAGGAAAGGCTCAAAGTGACCCTGTTGTCTTGGTGAATCCTGGAATTGATGACAACATTTATGGAAGGTGAAGGATCCTTAAGAATTGTTTTAGAGAATTAGGATGTAAGGAAGGACCTCAAAGGTTGTATTCTCTAAAGCATATCCGCCGTGTGTTTGTTGTGTCCAACCCAGTAAAGACAGCAGGAGCTTTAAAAGCTAAATTCATGGCTGGAAGAGGGAAAGATCTGAGTTTCTAGAGTACTGGACTGACCTTATTGTGGTAAGGCCAATACACTAAAGATGGTGCACCTAAATGGACAGAGGTCTGCTCTTTTAGGAAAGAGGGTTTTGGGACGATTGGACGGATGTTTAATTAATTTAAAAAAAAATAGATAAGAGAGGGACCAGGCACTACTGCAACATGAAATTGGATTGGATGGGGGTTAAGACATGGCAGCTGATAAAGAATGCTGTGCATTACAAATACATATTAAATAATGAGGCTCAAATGGTGCTACAAAAAATATGCATTGCAACTCTTTATGCAAAATATAATGGCAGGTTAAAGTGACACTAAACTCAGGAGTTAAATCTTAAAAGTGCATTCAAGTACCTTAACATAAAATGTATCTTATTTGTGCATCACTCAGCTGTACATCCTCAAATCATCTCTGCATTGGTGCTGACACTGTCCTTCCTTCTGGATGGTGGCTGCTTTTGTTCCTCATGGTCCCTGTGTGTATTGTAAAGTAAGCAGCACTCCAAGCTGTCTCCTGTGATGGACTACAATCTCAATACAAATTAGTAAATTAAACATGACATTGTAGTCCATCACAGGAGTGATCTTGGGGCGGTGGCTTTTTTTACAACCCACACAAGGATCATGGGAAGCAAAAGTAGTCACCCTCCAGAAGGAAGGACAGTGTCAGCACCAATTCAGAGATGATTTGAGGATCTACAGCTGAGTGATACACAAATAAGATACATCTTTGTTAATAGTTAAGGTACCTGAAATCATTTTTAAGATTTAACTCCTGAGTTTAGTGTCACTTTAACAGCGTTTTTGAACAAAATCAATCACAGTGAAATCCTACTTCAGTAACTGTCTAAATTAATTGATAGAACAATGACAGGTTTGGTCAGGATACAGAATCTTATTTTGGCATGTACTGTAGCTGTCCCTAAAAGTGTTTAATGGTAATTAAACTCTATGGCCCAAGCCACATTGACCTTTTTCCCTAACTCGCGTGAAGGGTTATTAGTAAGTAATTCCAGTGAAAGGTGAATGCTTGAAGGCTTAGTCATTGAGGTAATTATTAATCAGCCTATACACTGTAGTATATGAAGAGGAAATGTTCTAGTTTTCTACTACCAATATGCTACATGTACAAAGTGCACGTATCCATTTTCTCACTTCTCATGACTTGAACTAATTACCCCTTCCTGATGCATTCTTACCTCTATCTGGCAGGCCGGGCCTCTGGTGTTGTCTTACATCCCAACCTAAAAATCTCCTGTGCACTGATTATGCCCACACAGTAGCTTCCCATAGGCTTCTATGAGACCATCTCCTGAGCATATCCAGGGATGTCTCTAAGATAAGAACTGGGAAGGCTAAACAGGCTCTTTGATATAACAATGAAAGTGAGCAGAGCATGCGGGACAGCTCTGAATTTCTTAAACGATCGCACGATCAACAGTTTTTTGACACTTATAAAACAGATACAACAAAATGCCCTCAATGACAGACTGAAAGGGAGTGTAGCCACGAAAGCACTCTGTTATCCTTTGCATCTGCCTGCTGCTGGGTGTTACCTTGCCACAGAGCAGAACAACCAATAATGATTATGAATATCTGTGTCTCCCTAGCCAATCACCAGGAGGGTCATGGCCAGTGGTGCATGCTGGGGAGACATACAGGTGAAACTCGAATAATTAGAATATCGTGCAAAGTTCATTTATTTCACTAATGCAACTTAACAGGTGAAACTAATATATGAGATAGACTCATTACATGCAAAGCAAGATAATTCAAGCCGTGATTTGTCATAATTGTGATGATTATGGCTTACAGCTCATGAAAACCCCAAGAACCCCAAATCCACAATCTCAAAAAAGTAGAATATTACATGCAATCAATAAAACAAGGATTGTACATAGAACAATATCGGACCTCTGAAAAGTATAAGCATGCATATGTACTCAGTACTTGGTTTGGGCCCCTTTTGCAGCAATTACTGCCATTACTTTTGCACGATATTCTAATTATTCGAGTTTCACCTTTACATATTTGGGACTGATCATGTAAGACTCTCTTTCTTCCCCGGGCCTCCTGCCTAGGGGAAGGTGCTGTGGATTGTCTGACCCTTCTAGGCCTGCCGACTAGGAAGGGAAACCATGTGCTCACACTGTGGCCTGCATCTGAGGCCTAGTGAGTGAAGCTGAGGATGTAGAAGACAGAGGGCAACTTCAGCTGGCACAAGAAGCCTGAGAAGTTGATCCTCTGCTGCAGCTCAAGACACAGATTCCACCAGTTAAATGTCCTCTATCTGTGAAAGCTGCAAGTACTTTGTTCCATCATCTGTGGAGTCTACAGCATCCTGGGTGTCTTGTGTCCTAACCCTTGCTCCCAAAGTTTTGCAATAAAAGTTCATCAGCATCATATGATCGGTTTTATTGGTCGCCACTGGAGGGTTGGCAAGTGCTTTTGGGTCAGCAATTCCACAGAAACACTAGACAGACCAGTATCACTTCTCCCTCCCTTTTAGATTGTAAGCCCTCAGGGGCAGGGCCCTCCTTACCTTCTTGTCTTGAATTGTATTGTGATCGTAATGTCTTCCTTATATTGTAAAGCGCTGCGCAAACTGTTGGCGCTATATAAATCCTATGTAATAATAATAATCTATCCAGCACCTCCTTCGGGGGTGAGCACTACAGGAGCAAATAAGATGAATGTATTGTTAAGGTTTACATTCAAGTTAATTTTAGTTTATACTTGATTGGAGGCCAGCAGTCACTTTTACCAGCTGTAGTCACTGCACACTATTACCAGATGTATGTCTGGGTGCACTACAGTTAGGGAAATGTAGATGAAGAAGCTTTGATCAAGGCACACACAGGACTTATTAGCAGGAGAGTTTCAGCAAACAACGACCATTTACTGTTTATCCAACGTTTTATTGTATCCGAAGCTTCGCCCCACCGGGCCGGACACCTGTTGTTTGCTGCAGCTCTGCTGCTCATAAATCCTGCATGTACTTCAATCAATGCTTTTTATATATTGTATTCTTTCAGGTTTTGTTTTTTAGATATCTTAGTTTCTATTCTGTGTTGACAGGGACTTTTTTATGGAGCGAATAAAGTGCAGCATTTTGCTGACAATCTGTTCCGCTAGCTGCCTTTTGTTTGCACCACACTGCTGCATCAAAACCACCTCACACTATTTCCTATAGTAAAAACAAAAGCTAAGCCTAGACCTGACAAACAAAAAAAAATCCAAAATGGCAGCCAGGCACAAATGCAGAAGTGGGGCAATAAACTCCAACAAAGCAGGGGTAGGGCTGCACACTGTAGAAGCAAGGCAATTTAGGCAATTTATTGGCCCCAATAGAAGACTAATCCACGCAGAGGAGGGAATTTACTGGCTCCCAAAGTCTGCATCATTCTCCTTTTCCCAAGCACAGAGCAGCCAGGATTAGTCTAGCATTGCTGGTGTGCTCTCTTCCTTCTTCTCCACCATTGATGGCTTCCCAGGAGGAGTTGGTGTAATTATTCATGCATTCCATGGGAAGGCTGGCAATGCCAAAGAGAGGAAAGAAGTTGAGCACTGAAGGGGGTGTGATTCAGTGAGGGTGAGCACTTGAAAGGAAGTCAGTTATGAGTGTCAGTGGATGCATATTGTCAGTTGCTGGAATCAGTGGGATTCATATTGTCTGTCTCTGGTATTAGTGGGATTCGTATTGTCAGTTGTGGGGTTCAGTGTATTCTCTGGTATCTCTGGGATTCGTATTTTGTCAGTTCCGGGTATTAGTGGTTGCATGCTGTCAGTCTCGTATCTGTGGGATTCGTATTGTCAGTCCCTGGTATCAATGGAGGCATACTGTCAGTCTCCGGTATCTGTGAGATTCGTATTGTCAGTTCCGGGTATTAGTGGTTGCATGCTGTCAGTCTCGTTGTCACGTACCGTGGTGCGGGCCCGAAGTGATAAGGAGGACCTCCCTTGCGGTTCCGTCTGTGGAACCCTGAAGTGTAACAGGGGGCACAGGCAAGAGCAGCACGGGCGCCGGTATGAAATCCTGGGTGCCGCTGAGCGGAATCAAGCACTGTGGGAAACAAGGCAAGTTAGGTTAACAACCAAGGAGGCAATACTAGTAGCCAGCAGGATCCAGCGAGTGGTCAGAGACAAGCCAAGGTCAGAAGCCAGAGAGGGGGAGTATAGCCAAATCAGAATCCAGAGAATAGTCAAGGACAAGCCGGGGTCAGAAGCCAGGTAAATACTAAGAGCAAGAGCAGGATCCAGAGAATAGTCAGGTACAAGCCAGGGGTCAAATATAATGCAGAACACAGCAGGGAACAGAACAGACCTGAAGCACACAGGCTGAAGAGCACTCAGCAATGACTGGGAGTGCTGTGCCTCCTTTTATAGCCCTAGTGACATCACTGGGCGGCGTCCTGACGCACAGGGGCGTGTCCCACCAGCCCGTCGCGTCACAGGTGGGCGTGCCCTGCCGGGCCTCCTCGTCACTGGTGGGCGTGCCCCGCCGGGCCGCCTTGTCACCGGGTGCCGTGTCCCTGCATCAGACGGCCCAGCCAGGACCGGACCGCGGCTCGAGTCCCGACACTCGTATCTGTGGGATTCGGATTGTCAGTCCCTGGTATCAATGGAGGCATACTGTCAGTCTCTGGTATCTGTGAGATTTGTATTGCCATTCCCAGGTATTAGTGGATGCATATTGCCAGTCTCTGGCATCTATGGGATTCATATTGTCAGTCCTGGGTATTACTGAGGTGTCTCTGGTATCTGTGAGATTTGTATGGTCAATCCCTGGTATCAGTTACATGCATACTGTCAGTCTCTAGTATCAGTGATATTTGTATTGTCAGTCCTGGGTATCATTGGGTGTATTTTGCATTTCTGGTATAAGTCTCTTGGACAAAATGGATATACATTTAAAAAAACAACAATGTTTCTTTTCCCTCTGTAACCTCTATCAGCAAATTTAATGTGGGAGAAAATTGTACTTCTCATTTCAGTTTGTTGAGTCACTGTGCATGAAGCATGGCCTGACTAACATAAAGGAATTTGTTTTCATAATGTATTAACCAGCGTAAAGTCAATGTGTATAGGCTAGCTTCACAGTTACAAGTCATCACATGTAATGTAGATCATAGGTTCCAAGCAGTGGTATGTGTGCACCCCATGGGCTAATTTTAAAAGATCTAGGGGTGTGTCTGCTTCTTAAAGATACAATAACACTATATATACACAATGTATGGGCAGCGGCTTTGTTTTCTTCAAAATACAAAAACCGTGTTACACTTTTTACACATTTGTGTGCATTTTGTACACCTTACCATTCAATTCCATATTTTGTGGTGAGAACACTGCTAGCAACGGTTTAACAAACCACACTAATGCATGAAGTTGAGACATTTTCATTCGGAAGAATGGTACCTAACTCAACAGGCATTGTACATGTGTTTCTGCATTTAAATAAGCTTTCGTTAAAGATTTTTTAATACAAAAAACATATCTCAGCACAACTGAATGATTCAGCATCTGTAGAAGATGTTATTACCGACAAGAGTGTTCATTCAAAGTGGTTTGGGAACTCTTGGCTATGGCATCTGCCCACAGCCTACTGTCTAACACAGGGAGGCAGACCTGATGGGGAACTAGTCTCTCAGAGTTCCCCTTCAGTCTCTGTCCTTTGTCAGCATCATTGGTTGCTATAAGGCTGCTGGCTATGCAGCCGACAGCACCTTAGTAACCATTGATTCATCCCCTTCCCCATTCAGCTGCCTGCAGGGGATGTCATTACTATAAGAGTACATTTGTAAGCATGTGAAAAGTTTGGAGATTAACAAGGGATAGACTTCCAATGTAGTTTCAAATATAAGCTGTTTTCTGGTGGATATGTTTGCGAGATATTTCACAGTAAAAAGCCATTTATTTGAAAAGTTCCAAAATTCTTTTTTTTTTTTGTCTGTAGGCATGGTGAAAGTTGAAAGGGAGGGAGAGCAGAAAGGGAAAAGCAAGGAGAAGTGGCTGTTTAACTGGTGTTTTATTTCAAACTCTGTGCCAAGCAATCCAGCAAGAATGAATAATGGCGTTAGAAGCAATCTCTGGTGGCAATGGATCTTTGTGCACATGGATTATATAGAGGAGGTTTAGGTCCATTATGGTATTTTGCATCAAGTCAGAGTCTGTATAGATGTTTGTACTGTGAATCCAGTCAGAAAGATATCTAGCATTAGCATCTAGGTTGTATGGTTCTAGGTCAAGAAGGTTAAGCCCTCCATTTTTCATTGACTGTTGCATAATATGAAGACTGATTTTGACATGCCTTTCAGCCCACATGAATCTCCAGAGTGCCTGGTTTAAATAGTGGAGGTCTGATTGTTTTAGTGTAAGTGGCAATGTTTAAATGGTATATTATATTTTGGGGAATATCACCATTTAGATTAAACTAACTCTGCCCACCATGTATGTTGAGTTTAAGTGATACCATTGGGAGAGCTGGTCAGTGAGAACTAATCTCTCTACATTTTATAGGTAGTTCACAGTCCCTACCTCTTCTTATTTTGGGTATATGATTAATAGCTATGTATTTGAGTTGCATGCAAACTTGGTTTCAAATATCTTTGACTGAAATAAATTGCACAGTAGTGGTATAGAATACAATGCACGTCATTGGAACATGTTACAGGCTACTAAACTAAACCTGCTGTTGTACAATGTTCTTAAAGCGGGACTAAATTTAAAAGTAAACAAATTGTGAGCAGGCCGAATCTTGACTGCAGAAGAGACATTCTATGCAAACGTCCCTGCCTCTTTAGAATGTACACTGAGCTGAGCATCATCACCCTAAGCTAAGGTAAAGGCTTTTTTAGCGCAGCTCAGCGTACCTTTCAGCACACCTTGGTGCAAGGATAAATTAATTACTGTGCATATGCATGGGAGTTACATCATTCCGCACCAGCCCATCAAGACTGCTGAGAACTTGAACCCAGAAGAAGCCAGAGAGTAGTCAGCACTGGTGAGGGAGCCTGTGAACGTTGCATTACTGGAGAGGAGTATGAATGAGGAGGAGAGCTATGCAAGCTCAAACAGCCGTCAGTACCAGAGGAGGGTCTCCAGACCTTTTTAAGCATCAGTTTCAGCTCGTATGGCTCACCACTAATTATTGGGAAGACAAAATGTGCAGTTTTTTAGGTGGAATATTTTTAAATACATTTTGTTATACTGACACAGCTAAAATATGTTTTCTGTAAAAAGTTCAGAAGGATAACAAATATGTTTCAATCCATGTCTATTATTACTTACAGGATTTTTGCAGGCATGTAGAGCGCTTATGATTACATCCATATGTCTGGGATTCTTTGGACTCATATGTGCATTAGCTGGCATGAAATGTACAAGGATTGGTGGGAATAACCAAACCAAAGCTAAAATTGTCTGTTTAGCTGGAATCCTTTCCATACTTTCAGGTAAGATCCAATCCAGTGTGCCCATGACAGAGCTGGAATCATTGCAAGCATTTAGATTACCAATCAGCACTTGTCTTAATGTAAGACCAAACATTAAATGGGTAGCTCATTTTTGTTTAAACTGTGAATAAATGAGAGCCAGAAAACATGCATGTATTGTTCAGCATGGAGCCAGCAAACAACTGGGTCACACAGCAACAGCTGCCATACTGTTTAAAGCAATTAGGTTTGGTAACAAGCAGAATAGCAATTTAATGAAAAGAGTAAAAAATAAAAAAATAAAGTTAAAAAAATATTTTTTTAAAATATAAATAAATGTTAAATCTAAAAAAAAATAAAAAATAAATAAAAAAACTACACAATTGGGCAAAACTAGCAGTGACAACTAGCTCCGCCCAACTGTTTCCTATTGGCCAGTACCTGCTAGAGTCTTCTAGCAGGTCCCGGCCAATGAATAACAACTGGGTAGAGTCGGCTGTGAAGTCATGGCCGGCTATGCCCAGTTGTCATTGTTTAATGACAGTTCAGCATCTCCAGGTCATTTGGGGACGCTGATCTGTCATTACAACTGGGCGGAGCCAGACGTGAGATCACGGCTGGCTCTGCCCAGATGTCATTTGTGAGGCCTTTGGCCGGCCGTTCGCCCAGCTTCGGCAGTCACTTCGGCTCAGTCGAGCCGAAGCATTTGCCTTCAGCTCGGCTGAGCCGCTCGGCCGCCTTAGGCAGCTGTATGGGCTGTGGTGAGTAGCATGTACAGCAGATGCTTGGGCTGATCCTTCGGCTAGCTTTGTGAATAGACCCCTTAGTATCTCAAGCCCCTGTAAATAAAAAAACATAACCCTTTAGTGTCACCCCTAGTTTTAAAAAGATAAACTGTTTTTTTTTTTTTTTAAATGTACAAAAATAAAAAATAAATAAAAAGTAAAGAAACATTTTAAAATATGTTTAATCAAAAACAATTATAAGAAAATAAATAGGAGGCTATTAAAGTTAGGGGACAACCATACCAGATTCTAAAATTGTTCCACACTAAAATTGTATTTCAATCCTGTATTTTGTGACCTATAACTTCCAAAATGAACTGAAATCCTGGACCTATGATATACCTTATAAATCAGGACAAATAAAAGGATTTATCATGAATTACTTTCTGTTAGCTACACTAACTATGCAGGGGTGTATCTACCACAAGGCAAACTAGGCATTTGCCTAGGGTGCCACTTTCCAGGGAGGCTGTCTCAAACCAATGGGCCGGACTTACCTTTGGGCATACTGGGAACTTGCCCAGTGGGCCGAGGCCGTCACACCATAGACCCTGCACAGCTCTCCTGAGACTCTGTGTGCGCTGTATCCAGTGACTGACAGGTTGCACAAAATTTCCTAAACAGGATGGGGTGGGCCAAATTTAGACTGAGGGGGTGCCCAAGTTTAGTCTTGCCTAGGGCAGTACAAAACCAAAATACACCACTGTAACTATGTACACATTATTATTGCCAAAACTGTGACAAATTTAGTTTTTTTGCATTTTTTAAAATATAAAATTAAGAATTTGTATATCCTGATGTCACAAAAAATGAAAGCCCATTTTGTCATTTAAAAACCAGTGTGTAATATATGTAGGTGCAATGAATGAGGAAGATGAAAATTATGGTTAAAAAAACACATAGCAAAAATAGCGACTCACTTAAACCTTCCTTCCAGGCGCCAATGTCACTAATCTCATGTGTTTCAGGTACTTGCTCCTTGGCTGGTTGCTCTCTGTATGCTCATAAAACCACTTCTGAATACTTTGATCCAACCATTGTAACAGCAAAGTAAGTCCTGTTTTCCTGGCACACAATAGAAACAGATCAGAAAAGTATAAGTGTCCTGTGTCTAATACATACTTTGGGGGGCATTTATCAAAACTGGAGCAGACACAATCTGGAACAGATTTGCACTGCAACCAATCAGCTTCTCTGTATTATTTTCAAATCTTACCTGAACAAACTGACGAGAGATGCTGATTGGTTGCCATAGGCAACTGCTCCAGTTGTGATAAATTCCCCTCATTATGTGTAACTATACATTTTGTGTCCATATCGAAGAAATCATGTACTGAGAGAAATACATATGTAAGCTACAACTGTGCACATCCTTCTGAAAACTCTAGTTGCCCTGTTGGCTGTGACTTCAATAATTTAAGACATGAAACTAACACAAAACAAGTGAAGGTCAGTGACTCAAAACAAGCATGCAGCCAGTAAAGTCACAATGATGTCAGCACTCCTGACCTGCATACTTGTTCTGGGCAGTGAATTCAGAAGTATTGAAGCCATTGATGTTGAATTGGTACATTTCTCAAGAAACTCAAAATTATAGCTAATTTGCCTACAAATGTCAGGCGGTCATAATAATCTGGCCACTCAGTGTATATTCCCTTCAATTAGGGCCGTCCCTATAATTAGGCGGCCTTAGGCTGTTGCCTCAGGTGGCATCTCTTTTGGTCACGTGAGGGGATGGCAGGCAGAGCAGCACGGCCTCTCTGCTGCACAATGGGCCTGCTATCCACTTTCCGGCCTGAGTGTCCTATACACATCTCCCCGCCCAGCTTTTAGCAACCTGTGACACAATGGATGGCGCCTCGCTCAGCTCCTAGCAACCAGTGACGTTAGTTGCCAGTTGATGCAGAGGCCAAAATACTATGTAACAACTACACATTGGCTTTTCAGGATTTTCTTTATGTATTTTAGAAGATTACACTTAATTTATTTTAAAACAAGGGGAATTTACTTTTCTTGTGGTCAACCCTAATTCTAATTTAACTCACAAAGTGGAATGATAATGTACAGCCTGTTATATTCCATTGCAATCAATCAGACTTTAGTTTACTAAAAGATGAGTTCTGATTCCTTGTTATGGGTTGCTGCAATGAATGTCTGATGATAATCTGCATTGCCTCTAGCACACAATTCAATGTTATTTGTCATTTTCAAGTGCTCATCTAAAAATCAAAGAAAATGGTTGTTACATGCCCCTGTTCATCTAAACAGGTTCTGGAACATTCCTTTAATGACAATTCCCGATTTCTTACTGCAGGTATGAGCTGGGGACAGCTCTGTTTGTTGGGTGGGCTGGATCAGTTCTTTGCTTGGTTGGAGGATCCATTTTTTGCTTTACATTTCCATTTGGCAATATCATCCAAAGGTAAGATGTAAAGAGCTTATTAAAAAAAATAATACACAGTGTAGCCCCCATAGAAATGAATGTCAATGTATCCTGTACAGATCTGGCTTCAGTAAAGTGAATTCTGATTGGTTTCTGTGGGTCACTGCACTTTCTTCTTTGAGCTTTGTTACTGGCACTAGTTACTCATGTACAAATAGTTAACCATGATACAAATGAAGATCACCAGCACTCAATGAATACTCATAAATTCTTGATTGTATTTATTTGAAGAGGTGCGTCACGTGCAACCACCAACATTTCGAGGCCACGCAGGGTCCCTTTATCAGGGTGACATAGTGACAAAGGTGTATAGCAAATATACTTGTATATACATATATATGTTTGCCCTTTAATAAACTGCATTTGACTTGACTTACCTGGACTACAGTGGAGTGTCCTTGTTACAATATATATGTAGAGGAATACTACCAAGACCCTCCCCATGACGTAACTGTGACATCAGAGCCCGCCATTATTTAAAAATAACAGTATTCAAAACATTATCCACATACAAGAATAGTTATAAAGAACTGTAGTCAAAAGAATGTTAATCAATTACTCTTCCTCCCCCTAGATGCTACAATGACTGAAAAGTAAAATATACCTCATCAGGATTGCCTATATTCTGACAGGCAGGAAAGTTGAGCTGCTGTACCAGTGGCTGCGTCATCGGTCGTCCTGGCAACCTAGGGGTGTGATATTTTAATCAGTGGACCCTGTTTCTATTTTGTGGTAATATGTGGGAGTTGGCAAAGAAAACTAAGGAAATAAAAATATATGTATTCAAATGTGATACCAAATGAAATCCCTAGCTGTCCCCAAAAATGTATAATACATTGGGGTATCTAAAAGATATAAAGTGCCAAAAACAAACACTTGGTGACTTTAACGGTTCAGGAAGAAAAAGGCCTGGGAACTCAAGTGGTTAAAGGGAAAATAATAGAAGTACTGGCAGGATAAACCGGTAATAAAACTGTGTTGCAGGGGTTTAGAAAAACAGCTGTGTTAATGCTATTGAAAGAAGGAGTCATAAATGTAATTTGTTCTAACCCAATTTAGGTATAAGGAAATAAATAAATGTATCCATATATCTACAGGGGTGTGGAATTTGTATTGCCCGACGCAGTTCCGGGCGCTGGGCAGGTGGTTTCTTCAGTAAGTTAGCCCTGCTGCAGGCAAGTAGCAGGGCTGAATTATTTATTTTTTAACCTGAACAAAGCAGTGATAGAGCCGGGGGGTGTGGAGCGGTGACAGGCTCTGCCTCCGGCCTCCGCCTCTGTCCCCGGCTGCTGCCTCTCTTCCTGCCTGCTGGCTCCCTCCCTGCTGTGGTCTTCAGGATACCCCGCTCTTCTGGGGGACCCGGGACCACGGCAAATTAGATCTGGTATGAACACTGATACAGGATCGCTCACAGCCTTCCTGTCACAGGAGAACTAGCACAGTACTTTGCTAGAACTCCTGTATTGGAGGTGACAGGTTCAATAAAGAGAACCTGTCACCTCCAAATGCTATCACATAGAGGATTTTTAGCACCTGTGTGATAGAAATAAAGTTAGCAATAAAGTGAAAACAATAGTCAAAAAAAGGTGAAAAATAATAAAATAAATAAAAATTCAAAATGTAATTAAAAAGGTGATTAAAGTAAAAAATCAATTATGCTCTGGTAAATATATCTCTTCCGGTTGCATACAAAAGAATAACAGCCTTTGATTATGTTTCCTTCTAGGTCAGGGTATGGATATGCCACAGCTTCATCCAATTCCTTCTATTCCAAGACAAAAACAAAAGAGCCGTCTAAACTAATGCATCATGATGAATTATCACCAACGTATAATAAAAACTCTTATGTGTAAGATATAGAAGCTGGCACCTACAGCAATACATGGTTCTAGAAAACACTAATAATAAAGAGAATGTACATCTGGGTTTATTTACTCCGGTAGATAATACATTTTAGACGTCACTTCTTTTTATTAAAAAAGATTATGTGGAACGTGGTCTGGTTTACTTGCCTGTCCATTCTTTAGCTGATAATGTTTCATTAGAGGAATAGTTCAGTATTGACCATAAAGAACGTTTGGTCATTGACTTAAACAAAAGGTAAGTGGATGGAGCAGCAGTGAAACTCCCAATGTAAACGTTGTTGTTGTAATACAGTGTTTTCTACTAACAGAAAAGTATATCAATTCACTATAGACATCAATAGGGACGGCTTTTTTTATTACAAGAGTGCGGAAAGGTGATAACATTCCATTCCAAAAATGTCTGCATTAGAAGTAGAACTGAAAACAGTGTCATAAGAACAAAGCAACAGGGCGATCAGGAATAAAAGAATTGCTTTTTATATATAAAGCCCAAAAATATTCCTTTGTACCTGATCATACTATTGATCTGTTTTTTCAGCCCTCCAATTATCAGTTTATTTCAGGTCCTCGTTCATACCATTAGGTATTATGCGTGCTACCACGCAGGCTCACATCACTCTACAATTGCATGAAAACTAGTAACTATTACCATATATGAAGCTCTTCACATCAGTGCATTATATTAGAGGGAGCTGCGTTGTGTTTTTATAAAGTCCTATTTGCTGTGACTTTTGGGAAAAAAACACGCATTACATTAAAGTCAATAGAAACAAAATGCACTAAAAGTACAATATGTGAATGTGTTTTTCAAGTAACATGTCCGTATTCCCTATGTGCCTGCAGGAAGAATGCATGGACGTAAACTCTACATAAGATGCATGCGTATGGCATTACATTGTAAAGCAACACATTAAAAATGCATTATGCGCTTTAAAGAAAACACATGTACTAGGAGCTGCCCAAAACCCACACTCACTTTACAAAGTTATAACACCAAATATCAAAAAATCATTTTAAGATTCAGTGTCACTCAAGTCAGTTTTCTACATTGAATCCAGAGACAGTTGAAGATGATTGGCCTCTTCAATCTCCTGTGACCGGGGAAGAACAATTTTCATTTGTCTCTGCTGCTGTGCTTATCCGTTAAGAAAAAGGAGGTGTCTCAGAGTACTAATGTATAAACAGCATATACCGCTGTCATTAAGGAATCTAGTCAACACCCACATTATGCTGCACTCCAGGACCACAGTTTTGCCTGGCTGGAATTGCATCATTCGAATACAGAAAAAGTCTGCCCAGTGATGTCCAAACAGTGGAAGATGTTTTCAGTATTAATAACATACATCAACTCTGGTAGTGAAGTCCCTTAAAAGAGAACTATGAGGCAGGTGTTTTTCCCCATAGTTCTCTTTAGGGTCACGGGAGGACATATAGTAACCTCCTGTGACCCATAACTCAGTATATAGCGAACTATTGCCCACGATATACTAAGAGCGCAGCAGCCGATATGGATCAGAATACTGTTTAGATACGCCCAGCCGCGTGAGTGACAGCTGGCAGAGAGGCACTGCCAGCTGTGCCCGCCCCCTCCCTCGTTCATTCCTCCACTCAGCGCTGGAGGATCGGAGAGGGGAGGCCGAATCCCTGTGGGGAGCAGTGACTGTGTGCAGGGAGACTATAGGGAAGTGAGCGGATCGGTGCATGTTTCTGCTGACTTCCCGATGGATACAGCCAACCTGTGACAGCTTCTTTGTCATCAGTCGGCTCTAACTATGAGGATGAGTGGAAATCACACCTCATAGTTCTCCTTTAATGCATTTTACACTGTAGTGCTTAACCAATATGCCTCATGATTAGGCATGACTACATTATGGAATACATCAAGGCATTCCACTATCACATTCCACTATTTTAACTTCTACACATACACATCTCACATATAACTATACATACGCTAGATATGCTACCTTATATCCATTTACTAATAATAGATTATTCATGACTATTTATTCATTATTACCTCAACTCCTTTTTATTCCTATATGTCTGTTATATTTTATATACAAAAACACAGTCCCAATCTAATTTGGCCTCTCATTGAGGGCAGCTAACCATTTTTTCTACACTTCTAATGTTTGTCTATAAATAGCCACAGTACTAGATTATCACTAGGCTGATGAAGGGAATAAGCATTCCTGAAATGCATTCCACTCACAGTGCCTTGAACCTGCATGCATGAGCTAGGTGATGGAACTCACCACAAGACAAGGGGTGAGAAGAAATGGAAGGTTGATTACAGGCGGGTGTTCCATACACTGAACCACAGGCTTCATTCAAAGAGGATCATCCTCCTGCTCACTCATGCTTGGACTTGAGGTTACCCGATACCAGACTTACCTTGTTTGTTTTAGAAAATAAAAAAATGGCTATCCTATGGCAGTGTGTGTTCTCTGTTTATGTCTTTCAGACTCCACTATGACTATCATCTGGTATATGTTATTGATCTCCAATAAATCCTCTGTTGTTTGGACCAGGGCCTTTTCTTTATTTGAACAGTGTACTACTTTGATGTCAGTCTTACCACCAATTGCCCTGATTTGCTGGTGTTCTTATGATTAACATGGACCAGGCAAGGAACCAAATCTGGTCCTAATGAACAGTTTGGACACAATTGGGCCCTTAGTTTAGGATGTATACATTTATAGACTAGATTGGACAAGTCTGCCTTATAACCTTTACCACTGATCTATACGAATTTGATCAGATTATTATATTGACCTGAGGACTTCTCTTGGAGCTAGGAACACAAGTACAGACAGAGGGAGAACACAGAAGCAGAAGTGAATCTTTAGGCAAGACTGTACTTACCATAATGGCCATGGGAAGCAGCAAACCTCCAAATTCACAAGTGGTTATATCCTTTTTCTTATTCTGTTTTGTCCTATTTTGATTTTTTTTTTTACTTTGTTGGTGGTTCACCAATTTGTTAAATCTCTGACACTTAGGGGAGGAGTAATAGTACATGTTGCAGTTTAAGAAATAGTTGTATTTCAATTCCTTTTCCCATTAGATCAGCATCTTCCCATGGATGGCCGGGCTGGTGGTGGCTTTACATGCTTAGCAAAGGAAGTGATCTGTGATCTTGGCCTCTGGAAATACTTATTTACATCTATTGTGCCTGGAAAATATGAATGTAAGGTCTATGTCCACTATGATGTCTTTGGAAGTGTCTGAGGTATATACTTTGACACTCATCCTAGTCCTAACAGATAACCAGCAATGTGAGCCCCTTATACCTAATCCCTCCCAACACATAACCAACTCCGATAACAATGTAAACTTCCTAATCCTTGAACTTAAAAATAACCTAAGCTAAAGTAATTCCTAACACTAAACTAACCCTCCTATGTAGTATACTCACCTTATCCCACATAAGGACAACTGCATCCACACCAAGCAAGTTCCACGCTGAACACTACCTGTGCCCATCTGCAGGCACCGAGAATATTAGATCTGGGATTTGGCACATGTAAAAAGGTGAACTAGGATATCCATAAAGAACAGGTCTGAGTTTTATCTAATCCATAGTTAAGGCGAAGTCTGTCAGAGACGTTCGTTGAAATAGATTCGCTTCTTCACTCCTTGGCACTTTGCGGGATCTTGTTGGAAGGATCATGACATTATGCTCTGCAGTACTGAAGCCAGGGGTAAGGCAGGAATATTTATTAACTTTTTTTCCCTGCAGGCATTTTTTTTTGTGTTTAATGTCATGCTGCTATTTATTCTGGTGCAGGGGACCCTGATATATTAAAGCTGAACTCCAGTGGAAAAAAACTTTACCCTTGCAGTGGGTTGTTCTTCTTCCCACTCCAAGACTTAACTGCTCGTTTATCCTAGCGGATAATGAAGAAGGTAATATACTTATAATATTCCTTGCTCCCGCAGGTTTCATGTGACTGGTCCCCTGAAGTCTATTCTCTTTGCTGGCAGACCAGTCCCAGCTCTCTGATGTCATGCCATACAATGTAGGACCAGCAGTCCCGCATTGTACGTGAGGATGCTGAGGGTCTGCCCACAACCGTAAAGCGTTAGATAGCAGAGGAGAGCGCTGGCTGTTGGGGTAGTGAGGAATAAAGTAAGTATATCACCTTATTCGCCATCCCTAAAAGTATATTTCCTCTTTCGCAGCCAAATTGGGATAACACCTATTTTATATTTGTTACATGTTCCCATTCACATTGCATAAGCTAAAAAAAATAATTAAAAATGCTTCTTGCAGTTTAAATTGCTTTTACACGGGTTAGGGTTTTAAGAGTTAAAAATTTTTCTTGCTTCCATCTCTTTGCAATGTTAGGAGGGGCTGTGAGAGGTGAGGAGTCTGAGGTGGTTTATCCATTGTAAGATTACAGTCCCAAGTCTTTCCATTAGAACAGACCACTGTGAAAGGGCTAAGAAAAACCTGGAATCAGCCATCTTGTCTGCTTTAACAAAACAACTAAAAGGTAAGAAATATTTTTCAATATGCTGTGTGAACAGGAACACATAACGGACATAAAGAGGGGTTTTCTCAAATTTTGCTGAAGTGGAAATACACTTTAAGCAAAGAAGCAGGTAAACGTTGCAGTGGGGAGGGGGAGCCACTGCAAATATAAAGGTTTTCCTTCCCAGAGTCGCTTTTTTACTGAAGGTCCGCTTTAAAGCACAGGAACCCTTAAGTGGAGTTTTGATGTATATGTCTCAAAAACTGTACCCACGTGGTGAGAATCTGATTTGACTTTATCTGGGTGAAAAGGTAGAGTTGCACTTTAATGAAAGATCATATTGATAAACAGAAGTTTATGGTAACAATAAGATAATGAAAACAAATTAACAACCATTCAAGTCATGTTTGTTTTAATGCAATTTTTGACATTATATATAAATGTTATGTACAACACCTTATAATTTCAAAACACTTTAGACTACATCTGGCTTAAAACCGGACTTAACACTGTTTTCTGTGTGCTACACACAACATAAGGTCCCCGATGGAAAATGAAAAATGTTAAGACTTAAAATAATGTGAATATGGCAAAGCTTCACATAGTTTTTTTTGAGTGTTTAAGAACAAAACACATGTACCATTTAAACGGTATTTTATGTATTATGTTCCTTTTTTAGGCAAATAGAAGGCCCATAAACAAGCAGTGTACAATGGATTACATGTCTTCTCCACTAGTTAATAAAAGGCTGACAAATTTTCTAACACTCCTTCCACTGTATTCAAAACTATAAACAAAACAATTTGGCTGGAACTCCACTGTAAGTAAATTAAAACAGGATTTTTGTAATGACTGTAAAATGTATTTCTTAGAGTGTGTTAATGCACACAGCATTCAGTTATTCAAAGACAATTGGGTTATACTGATACCTACAGGAGGAACTGGACACTGGCAAACCAAAAAGGAGTTGTCCAGCTAGGTATAACTCCTCCCACTCCCAGCATGGTTCAGTTTTGTAGAAAAGCAGTAACAGGAGTAGATCACAAACAGTGGGGTGGGACCTGTGTCCCTTAATAAACTCCAGGAAATGCATTTATGGTACGTACATAGGACAATTTTAGGACATAGGGCATAGGACATTCTTGCTCATTGAGGGACACAGGATTCAGTAATTCAGAGACAATTTGAATGTCCAAAAGCAGTCCAACTGAGGGGTGGGCAATAGTGGCAAAACACTAACAGGCCCATATAACAAACAGCAGAATTGGGGGCAGCTTTTAGCACAAAGACCTTATGACCTAAAGAACCTTATGCCTAAGCTAGCATCAGATGAGGCCTGAACATTCACCTGGTAAACCTAAAAGAATGTGTGAACAGAAGACCGGTGTGGCAGTCTTGCAAATATGAGAAAGATGATGATGATATGATGGTTTGTCTGACATACCATGAAATGATGGAGTGAAAAGCTGGTCTGGGATCATCAGGAATGACAAAAAGAGAGTCAGTCTTTCTAATGGAAGCAGTGGCTGAAAGGCAAACCAGCACAGCATGAAATTCTGTACAACCTGATAGTGAAGGGAAATTACCTTTTGATGTACTGGAGTCGAAGAGAAAAAAAGAAAAATCCTGGTTGAGGTGAAAAGCTGAAACCCCATTGGGAAGACCCCAGGCCTCAAACACAACCTTAACCTAGTGTAAGACTAGATAGGGTTCTTTACAGGACAAGACTGTCAGCTCAGATACTCATCTCGCAGAGGTGATGGCAACAAGGAGTGCAATCTTGTGGGGAAGAGCAGAAAGGAGAGTTTATAGAGAGCCAGATTCAAATCCCACAGGAGGTGCAGCCACATGAGGAACACCCTGTACAAAAGTCTTGACCAATGAATGGGAGGCTAGAACCTGAGATTTGCTCCTTGATGGTACTCAGGGCCAAATGCCAACCCAGGGCTTATGTAGAAAGGTCAGGATTCTTCCTGGGATGAAATCTTCTCTCCATGCACCAGGCGGAATAAGCCTTCCATGTGTGATGGCAGACTTTGCGGGAGGTAGGTTTACCATGTATCCCATGTGGGAATTATCGATTCAGAGAGACCAATGCCTCCCAAGACCTGGGCTTTAACAGCCGTGCTGTTAAAACCAGAGATTGTGAAGCAGGATGGTAAATCCGTCCTTGGATAGATCTGGGCAATCTGGAATAGCTGACACGGTATCTGCCAGACGTTTAAGCAGTATCATTTCTTGCCTCCTTGTTTTCTGTGTTGCCACGTGCTAATGCTTCTCTTCTCCTCCTATAATCCTGCACTGCCATTTTGAATAGTAGAAATAATAAGTGGCCAGTTTCTTCTGTGTTTTCTCTGCGGGCACACTGATAACGTTATTGGCATATCTCATACATGTGCTGTACAAGATCTAGCACTGTTTGCTATTGTTTTCACATTGCCCTGGCTATAGCATTGTAAGCAGTATTATATTCTAAAACACTCATATTGCTAAAGCTATGACAATGTATAAATAATAATAATGCCTTTCCCCCCCCAAACAAAGTCTTGTGAGATATTGCAGCGTTCAGAGGAGATCTCCCTGGAAGGCACTGAAAGATTTCATGCAAATGTGTTGGACTTGAATAAAGACATTTAAAGCCTCCAGCACTATAATGGGACAGATGTCCCGTTCTGGTTTTAGAACAGTGAACGAGATGAAGTAAAAACCCTGAACCATTCAATGGCAATAACTCCTCAGCTCAAAAGATATGCAAGAGCAGCATTGAGCTCTGCTAGTCTGCAGAGACACAGGCAGGTTTGACAACATGAAGCTTGGTGAGGTAGAGAACAGACCTCCAGCTTGCAATCCAGGGAAACCACATCTCTTGCCCAAAGATCTGAAATTCATTCTGACCAGAGTCCACAAAGGCCAATTTCCACTTTGGAAAGTCTTGGCATATATTCATGCTAAAGAGGAATTCTCTGCATTTTTGAGATTTAGGAGCCATAGGTTTGTGATTAAACTGGACTCCTGGCTTGGGTTTGGCCTGGGAGGTTTAAGCCCCATCTGCTGCAGCCCAGAAAAAAGCTTGTGCTTGCAGGTATGGCAAAACAAGTGGCACTTTCCCTGCCTCCCCATATACAGTGCTTGATGTCAGAATGGCCAGCCAGTAACTCTGAGCGCTGTTATGCGAGGGTGGTGGGTGCAGATTCCTGCTAAGTACAAAAGAGTTTCTGTAGGCTCAGCCAGTAGATTGGTGAGAAGTAAAGGGCAGGGAAGCTAAGAACAGCATGCTTACAGGGCCTGCTAGAACATGAACCTGTTAGTTTACTTGCTATTGGCAAAGCACAGATTCCCTTTAAAGACCATTGGGTTTATTGAAAATGCAGTGTAAAAAGCATCCAATTATGACAGAATACAAGATGGATTTAAACCGGTTGCTATTATGGGTGCTGTGCCTTCCTTTTCACACTGATTTGTTGATTAAGCCAATATATATATATATTGTAAAAGCTCATGTTCCTTTTGCATTTTCATTTCTGTCTGCATTTAGTTTAGTTCAGGGACTGTAGGATTTCAGTGACAAACTGGTAGCTGCACAATATTGTTATAATGTACATTTTGTAAATATACATGCTGAGCTTGGTCACTTGGCGCTCGCTGAGCGTGTGTCTGGATGGAAGTGTTCTACAAAAGTATCCCAGTACACGCAGTACACTAACATATTACTATACAGGATTTATATAGCGCCAACAGTTTGCGCAGCACTTTACAATATAAGGAAGACATTACAATACAATTCAAGACAAGATGGCAGGGCCCTCCTTACAATCATGTCTTGAATTGTATTGTAATATCTTCCTTATATTGTAAATGCGCAAACTGTTGGCGCTATATAAATCCTGTATAATAACAATAATACGATATATTGTACTGCATATATGCAATGCAACTGGCAGTTATGACGACTTTCACTGAAATAGAAATGTGCCATTAAGTGCTTCTGTAACACCCCATTCCAAATGCACTGTGCATTGCTACTGCTGGCCATGTCTGAAAAGTTAAACAGATACACATTGTTTAACAGCATGATGGTACTACTATGATGGTTGATGTTTTAAAAACAAACAGAACTAATCTGATGAGGTTTTTGAGCCACACACTGGTTTGTAGGTCTGTCGTACCGGTCAGAAAACCTCAATGACACGTTAGCTAGGCACAGTTTTTCAATGTTAAGTACCCATAAAAGTCATACATTGCAAAAGACTATTATCCCGGTGAACCCTGCAGTGGAGACTGTAGTTAAGACTTGCTACAATAATCATAGACAGTAGAATTATACCGGGTGGTTTTCAATTCTGCCTGAACACTGTAGTTATTATTAACAATACAGAAGTGTAAACGTACACTTAGCACATAATGGAGTCTGTGCTGACACACAATGTGGTCTTTAGAGTAACAGATTTCACTGAAATACCTTGCTGTAGAGAAAAGAAACAAGAGGTCATTAAGTGCTTGTAGAAATACATTGTACCGTAGAAAAACAGATTTTTAAACATTATAAGAAAAACGTCATAGAAAAGACATAAATAGAGCGCAGCACTCCATCTGCTCCCACTGATTAGGTCAATGGTACTCAGACTCTCCACAGTATAAAATAACATACAAACATACAAATAATACAAATGTAAACCCTGAAGATTTTCCAGGCAGTGCAAACTCCCAAGGCACTTGAGAATGTATCATGATAATGATATACTGTATATCACTGATAAATAAGACATTACTAGATATCAGAGGTGTCACTGAAGTCGCTCACAGTGACTAAACTGCTGACAAGAGTGCTGGATGTATCGGCTTCACGAGCATCTGGAGAAGAGAGGGAAATGACAGTAATTAATATTATTGATCAGAAGAAACTAAGCATCATATGGATGCGTTACCATAAGCGACTGACAAAAAAAGAAACAGACCCAGGTGCTACAGCAAGGTGCTCTAGACATGCAAACAGAACTACAAAATGAGTATCCCTCTTGTATGATGAGCATGTACACAATCATACAAGAGGATATTAGCTGACAAATTTAACCGGGCCTAAAGTCCTTCCCCTTCCCAGACCGGTTTGCCAGCTTTATCTGCCGTAACCTATAACAACGAGCCTGACTGTCTAATATTTCAGTGTACTTTCACATCTTTCTCAGACCCCATGAGGGCAAATAGATTTCTTCAGATGCACTGTAAACACTTTGGTTGGCACACAAATCCAAAAAGACATCTTTAATATTCAGATACTGCTCATCCTGGACTAAAACAATCTTACTCCACCTCCTCATGTATCACTTGCCCCTCCCTTTTAGATTGTAAGCCCTCACGGGCAGGGCCCTCCTTACCATCTTGTCTTAAATTGTAATGTGACTGTAATGTCTTCCTTATATTGTAAAGCGCTGTGCAAACTATTGGCGCTATATAAATCCTGTATAATAATAATAATAATACTCATATACAAAGCAATCCGTTTTGAAACCTTACATGAATTGAATGGCTTGCAGATAATCTTGAGAATGTGGCTACTGACACAGAAGATGAAGACTGAGCCAGTCTACAAGCTTACAGTGTACTCCTCTGATATACCCTAAGCAGACTACGCTCACGTCAGGTGAAATGAAGATATTTCAAGAGGCAGGCACATTGTAAACAAACCTTTTAGCATCCACATACCTTTGGCTATAAAATGTATATTTACTATATGTTTATATGGCACACCCACTGACCTATGCAGAGGCATAAGCATAGTAAAAGCAACACAAGAACATTTCATAAAATGTAATAATCAAAGACTGGGATCCACTTCCATCTTCCATCTACACAAGCTGATGTCAAAAGCAACACGCAGAGGTTTGTTTAAACCAACCTCTTGTCTAATCAATTACAATTGGTATTGCCACCTACAGATACCATATACATGATCTAATTATGTTTTTGAATATGTTGAGAACAAAAAAATTTTTTTGAATAGTAATTATGTATTTATGTTAGATTAACCACCCTAGGTCCCCAGAAGAAGTACATAAGCAAAACGTGTCGGGACAAAGTCCTTGAAAACGCAAGCCGATGTAAAATTACCGGATTGTACAAATATAAGAATGACTAAGATGAACTATGAACAATATACATGGTGTTCTACTGTGTGTGTGTTTTTTTTTACTATATGTACTTTGGCTGCATAACAAAGAAGTATGGGGTTTGGATTTCACTAAGGGTTTAATCTGCATGATACTAAATAAATGATATGTTTTGTAACACCTCTTTAAACCCCATGTTCTATAGTGTGTGCACTAACCAATTATAAGTTGGTAATTAATAAAACATTAAGAGTGTTATTCACTAAAGAGCCAAAGGATTTAGCAGAACGTTCAGCTAATCCTTCGCCTCGCTTCGGCTGCAGAAACCCTTCGCTTCCCCTGAACTGAAGGGCTGCTGTACAGGCTATTCTCAAAAAAAAAAGAACCCCCCTTTCCTGCCCTCCAGGCCACTGCTCGGTTTAAGGGTCTGGTTTGAAATTTCAGGGGGGACCCCAATTATTATTTTTTTAGGGCGTTGGGTCTCCCTTAAATTTCCTACCAGACCTAAAGAGTCTGGTATGAATTTGTAAGGGAACCCCACACTTTTTATTTTTTTGGATATCAGGGGTCCCCCCTAACATTCCTACTAGAGCTAAAGGGTGTGGTATTAATTAGAATGGGGACCCCGTGCTGTTTTTTCTTTTTTTTTGGTTTATATTGATATTTTTCATTCTGCTTCACTACCTGTGAGGTAGCGAAGCAGAATGACCGGGCCAAATGCTGAGCATTCGGCACTTCATTCTCTGCTGTTCAGCCCCTTGCAGAATAGAGGTGAACATCAGGGACTGAACTGCCGAACGTTCACCTCAGCTGATCCAGATGTTGCATCGGCTGAGGCGAACCGGCTCTTTCCTTCGGTTCAGCCGGGCGTGCTGAGGCCGTTTGGCCGAGCCGAATGCAGCCGATGTACGGCTAAGAATAGCTGTAAAAGGCTTCAGAGAATAACTGAAGAGGCTTCAGCTCCCTTCACTTTGGCTTAGTTATTCAGTCGGATGCCTTTGGCAGCTTAGTGGATAACCCCCTAGAAATGTGCTTTCATTTTTAGCAAGCTTAGCACTTAGGCTTCAATCAGAAGTCTGAAGTACAGAAGAAGCATGGTCACAGTGACAGGCGCTTCTCTGCGGGTCCTGGAAGTGGTGGAAAGGTATCCTTCTAAAGCTCCCGATTGTGACTAAACTAAAGCAGCATAATCTTCACAGTAGATATGTCTGTGAAGGTTCTCATTCATCCAGGTCATGGTAATGGTACCATGACCTTCACAGTAGAGCATAGCCAGCTGACTGTACTACAGAAGGAGCGGGGTTTAAATCTATAGGAAATTACGTTGAAACCAAGTGAAAACAGAATTAAATGATATATTAAAGTGCAGGAAATGTCTGTGTAGAATAAAAGCACACACAAACCACACTGTGGAACTCTTTATGAAGATAGCTAAATATATCTTAGAACAAGTAAGTTATTATATTTCAGTAATACCTGCTTTATATGGTTTTATAACACCACCAGCATGTTTAACAGAAGCCGTCTGAACCTCCTTCCTGTTGACTGCGGTCTCCTGGCGTTTTTGCACAGATCGTGGTACTTCATAAGGTTCATCCTCTAAATATGAACTGTCTAATTCGGTGTCATCAATGTCAGTAAGCTAAAAACAAAATATACTAATTAAAACAAATTGAAATGACACATTTCTAAGACATTTAATGTTAGAACCAATACTTAGGCTGTTATATCTGTATACATAGTTGTACATAAACATACAATGCTGCCACTAGTATCTGAGGTGTTCTCTGCAATATTGCTCCACCCCAGAAAATGACTTGTAAATGGGACCTGGGTGACTGGGTAACAACTGCTAGGATTATAGAAGACACAATTTGATATTAGTGGAAGATACAATTAAAATTAAAATTGCATTCCTGTTTCAGATACCACAGACAGATGCCACAGACTGCTTTTAAGTCTTCAGAACTTTAAGTAATAGTCAAGGATATATTTAAAGTGACACTACACTAAGGAGTTAAATCTTAAAAACGTATTCAAGTACCTTAACTATTAAGAAAAATGTATCGTATTTGTGTATCACTCAGCTGTCATTCATCAAATCATCTCTGAATTGGTGCTGACACTGTCCTTCCTTCTGGAAGGTGGCTACTTTTGTTCCTCGTGGTCCCTGTGTGTGTTGTAAAGTAGTCACCGCTCCAATCGCACTCCTGTGATGGACTACAATCTCAGTACAAATTACTAAAATAAACATGAGATTTTAGTCCACCATGGGGAACAAAAGTATGCACCCTCCAGAAGGAAGGACAGTGTCAGCATGAATTCTGAGATGATATGAAGATCTACAGCCGAGTGACATACAAAACAGATACATTTTTGTTAATAGTTAGGGTACTTGAATGCATTTTTAAGATGTAACTCCTGGGCTTAGTGTCACTTTAAGAATTATTTCACCACAGTAGATTTACACCAATAAAATATCCTGTACATAATAAAAATACCCTGACAGAACATATGTATGAGATATTTTGGAAGTGTAATATATATTACATCGAAAAATTGGGAGAAATGTCCCCTGATGCAGCGCTAACACTGAGGTGAGGGTGTGTGAGTGTGGGTTAAAGTACTTGGTGTGCGGCTCCTTAGAAATGCGGACCGGGGTGTCCGACGTTTGCCTTTTAGGAAAACAAGAAGTACAGAAGCGCCACTACCAAGTGGTGACTTAGCAAAAACAAATAAGGGAATCAGACTTACCAAAGAGTGGGTACTGGCGCGTTATCAACGGCGAGGTGTGGATGGATGGGAGTCCACGGTTGCTGAGAGTGATGGGCACTCAAAGTTGTGTGTGGGCAGATGCGGGTGTGAAAGTTGTTGGGGCTGAGAAGGGTTCAGTGTCAGTGGGAACCTGGGTCAGATGTTGAGTGTGGCAGGGATCTGAGATGGGGGGGGGGGGCGAGGCAGAGAGTGGCAGGCACGGTGGAGACCGGGTTGGTGGATGTTTTAACGATCTGTGAGAGATGTAACCAGGGTCATGAGCGGTGTAGGACTGCCTGTCTGGAAGGTGCTGGCCGCTGGGAGAGGCCAGTTGATGTGAGCCTGAACACTGCGTACAGGAGGGGCGGGGCCTGTATCGCCCGCTGACGAGCGGCTAGTGCTGGCAAGCGGCGAGTGTCTGGGGGAAGCCGGTGGTTAGGGTGATTGCCTGGAGGTGGATGCTGAGGTCGGGAAGCCAATGAGACAATGAGAGGAGTGAGACTACACTGCTCGAGGGCACGAGCAGGGAGCCCGGAACAGCGAGCGGTGTGTCTGTGGTGGTAGAGCGGGTGAGAGCGAGAAACGGAGGTGTAAGGAGTGACAATGTCAAAGCTGGCTACGTGTTTCGAAGAGCTGATCTTCTTTCTCAAGCCAAAGAGTGAGTGCCCATCACTCTCAGCATCCGTGGACCTCCATCCATCCACACCTCGCCGTTGATAACGCACCAGTACCCACTCTTTGGTAAGTCTGATTCCATTATTTGTTTTTGCCAAGTCACCACTTGGTAGTGGCGCTTCTGTACTTCTTGTTTTCCTAATATATATTGCATGTATTTTATATTTTTGCTAATTAAAATAAAGCAAGCATCTCTTTTTTCACTGACATCTGACAGAGGGTAGCACAGTTAACACATGACCAAGAATGACACTGATTGGCCACAGCTACAGGATCACAGCTGTTTAATGACACCATAATTATAAGGTTCGAGTACACCCAAACATACTGTATATGCTTCTGGTCATAAATATGTATGATTCTTCAAGAGGTATATCTGTCATGGGAAGTCGTTTATCTAAAATGATTGTTATCCTTTCCATAATAAACCGCCTCTGAACACTAATTCTATTTGCTCAGGTATGTCACCATTCTGTATCCAACACGCACATAACATGAAAAGTCAGAGTTTTCGTTTAGTCTTAAGTGCTCACCTTAAGCTCCATAACTGGGTCTTTTTTTACAAATGTCCGGGGTACATCTCCAGCACCTGGTTTGAGATTGGCTGAACCTGATGACTGCTGGACTAGTTCTTTTACTTGTGTTGCTAGAAGATATTAGAAATACTTTTGAGTGGAAGTGAAGCTTATAAACCAAATGTAGATGAACAAGAAAAGATTTAAACAGCAAGAATGCCAGAGGTAGAGAAAACAAAATTAGAATAGAACTGAAGCCAAAACGTTTTCTTTGTTTTTGGAGAGAGTAAGGGAGGGTTATAACCTCTGGCAGCTTTTTGTGCCATCTGTATCCCATTGGGGAGATTTCCCTTCACTTCCTGTCATATAGCCACAATAAAAAAGTGAGAGAAAATCCCCCCAAAGTGACTAGAGTCCTCATTGGAAGGTTTTTCCTCTATTTCCGTTCTGATGACCACCCAAAATTTTTGATTTTCTTTCACTTTCAGTGATAATGGTCACCAGGACACATAGAGAGGATGCATCTTCTTCCTAACAGGGATACAGACAGCAATAGAAATCTGACAGACATCCAGCCCCTCTCCACTCTATACAAAAAAAAAGTTCTGGCTTCAGCTGCACTTTAAATCATGAACACAAAAAAACAAGGGTCCTACCAGTTCAGATTGTCTTTAGTTCTTACATCGAACAAGGCATGCCGTAAGATAGACATTCTTCTGACAGCATGCCTTCTTTTTGCATCTGATTTCTTCATGTACATGTTTTCTGTCTTAGAATGAAAGGCATGTGCTGTATAGTTGTCATCATCATCGATGCAACTATTTTCTAGTACAAGTAGTTTTCAGCAAAGGGCTCCCAGCAATAAGTTACAAAAACTGCAACTACCCAGCAGTAATTGAGTATCCCCTATACTAAAACACCCCAAAGCTGGCCACACACCTTTAGATTATCTGCAGATTTTCTATGGTCAGATGGAAAAAGTGCAACAGATTCCTCCATCTACGCTACACTGTGTGGATGGAGGAATCTCCCGCTGGGTCAAACTTCAGTATCTTGCTAGTCGGCCCCACTGGCTCTCTAAATACCTGAACAATACCTGCATGGAATCAGATTGTTCAGGTATTTTGAGAGCCAGTGGGGTCGACTAGCAAGATACAGAAGCTTGGCCCAGAGGGAGATTCCTCCATCCACACAGTGTAGCGTAGATGGAGGAATCTGTTGCACTTTTTTCATCTGACCACAGAAAATCTGCAGATAATCTATAGGTGTATGGCCAACTTTAGGGTTATGGACATGAATATTTAACACCTGCCCTTACTCCTAAAAAAGGCTGTCAACATTTAACCCCCCGTCAACATTTACCCCTAAAAAGGCTGTCAACATTTATCCCTAAAGTAAACCGTTGACAATTAACCACAAGACTTAACCCATAAAACGCTGGGCCTAACATTAACCTAATCACTTAGAACCTTAAAGTTCTATACAGAAAACATGCAGCACTGGGATCTTGTGCCTGTGTTACTTGGTTATTATATAGAATTTTTTTTTAATAAACAGGCGCATAGCAGAAATGTAGAAATTGCTCTGGTCCATAGTGGGTGTACAGGTGTGAGAGCTTAACTGGTTAAACAGTATGAGTTGGTGTTGCATGTCTTACCTCTCGCTGGTTTAGGTGGAGCTTGGAATAGGCCATTGCTTCTATAGGCTGGCTGAGGCCTAACTTCTTCCAACAAACTCCCATCTGATTCACTTTCATTGTCCACAAACCCAACGTTATATTTACTGTTAGTTCTCAAAGAGTCAGGCCGTTTGTAAGATGGCAAAGGCATGTCGCTAGATTCAGACTCATCATCAGAACTGAATGGAGGTGTCCTGAAATTACATATAATGTTAGAGAAGAATATGGTAGGAAAAGGGAAAATGTCATTTCACAATCCTGCTCTAAAACCCTGGAGATATTGTCATGCCATTTCATACACTTTTTCTAGCTTACCAAGGCAAATGAGTACACAGGAATGCACCTTCCTGTGTATACTGTAACATGTACTCAACATAAAATCCTTTTCTCTGCATTCATTGATGGACACAGCAGAGATCTTTACATCTCAAGATCTTTGTGTTGTCCTTCAATGAATAGAAGAGACATTTCAATACAAAACAGTACAATTTGATATATACATTAACAGAAACATACACCTTACATAAGGATGAGCAGCATGAGGGCTACTGGTAGATTAACTAGCCCTAGAATGTGAGTGTAATGGGAATGTGACACAGTAAACCCCTTCAGGGTCAGAGATTGGTGTGAATATTTCTATGTACATTCCATCCCATGTAAACCCTTGTAGAATAAAATGGTGCCATGTAAATACAGAAAAAGTAAACTGCTTCCCACTAAATAGGTCATTTCATGGCAATAGTGGACAATCATTAAGAGGTTAACAGGAGTGTGTACAAATCCTAAGCAGTGACCAACCAGATACTCTTTGTCTGTATATGAGCTATTCTCCGCTCCAAGAACTGTCCCCAGTATTTATATCAACCTGTAAGATGATAACTTCATGCACACGTAGAAGTAGAAATAAAACTATACAGTTCTAATACAGTTTAATAGACATCCAGCTGCTTGCTGCTTTTCTATGCTCATATCTTATATCTTGTATCTTGTAGGAGGTCCAGTAATACACAAAGTAAAAAACACAAATACAGAAAAAGATAAAATGGTTCCTTACGTAATGCTCGATGGTTTGGTAACAGAAATTTCTTTTGAGGAAACCAACTTAACCCTAAAAGAACAAAAACAAAATAAAAACAATTATGATTTAAACAGTGAATGAATACACCAATAAACTGTGTCCATTTCTGGTAGCTACATTAAAGCTGAACTCCGGGCACAAAAATGTTTATTTAAATATATTCCTCAATAGCCACAAAGATTATAACTCTACTTTGTGTGCACCAAATGGCTTTGCAATCCCGGTAATTACCTTGTAAAATTAGCAGTGATATCACTATTGTGCTGCACAAAACCAGTACATTGAGCAGAGCTGTGGGAGGCACCCCGTAGGCCCCACCCAATACAGACTGCCTGCAGAAAACTACATGTAGGAGGATACAAGACCAGTCACCCTGCACAACCAGAGAGATCAGTGCTTGTCTTTATTACAGGAGCTCCTGGCACAGTTTCACACTGGATCACTGCACAGATCTGGAAGAAATTAAGGAACCTGGCCTTGGGGCAGCAGGGAGAGTAAATCCGTTCTTGTGCATATGCACTAATAAAGACATTCTGATCATATTCTAGTCGTGCCACAATTAATTGTAACTTTCTGGTTGATATGTGGTGTTAACACTTAGTATAGGATATACCCAGGGGCTCTACCAAAAGAAGTATGTAATGACATCACTACATAATACCACTGAGAGAACACTTGGAAGTGTTCGATTGGCTATATAACCATAGTGGGAAATCAAAGACATTACATCTGTCATACCCCCAATGGTCAGAATGATCTCCTTTCATTACAGAAACCTCCTCATGCTTTAGCAAGGTATTTCTGAATGTTTCCTTCACACGATGTGACTTACTTTGGTGTAGAACTCTTTATAGGAACCGGATATCTTGGTTCGGCGTGTAGTTCTTCTTGAGAAGATTTTACTATTGATGTTTTTGGTTTCCGCTGTCTAAGTGGTGAAAAAGATGATGTGCTTCCCCAAGTTAAAGATTTAGCTGTTAACACAAGAAAAAAAAAGCCAACACAAAGTTAAGCAAATAAAATTGTGATGTGTGTTATTACCACTTGCAGCAAGGGCACAACGTTCCTGGTGTGAGAACAAATAAAAAATCTGCAGGTCCCCTAAGAATTATTAACCCTTTCATGACCAAAGGTCATTGAGGTGTGGATGCCAGGCCAAATTTAGCATTGTCAGAATGCATCAGTATCTTAAATATACCTAATCCGCCTACCCACATTATTTTTTATATTTTTTAAGGACATATAAGACTTTTATTTGGTACAATATTTAATAAATACCTTGCTCAGATGTATAATTATCTGTTTTTTGAACTGGTAATTCATTTTTCCTCTGTGCAAAGTGAATGCACGCAGGAAGAAATACATTGACAGCCGCAGTCTGCAAGTTTTGTACGCTAACAAACCACATGTGATCACCTCCATAGTAAAAACAATCCCGCCACACACTGTGGACCAAGGAAGGGACTGAGCCAAGTTGTTCAAGTCTGAATAAAGGAGTTTTTCAGCATGACTAGAGGTGTGCGGCTGGATTCTTCTTACTGTGGAGGTGTGTACATTAGAGTGTGGACGAGGTCAGCCAGCGGACACTAGTTTTTCTTTCTTGCTGTGTGACTGTGAAGGAACGGTGTTGCAATATGTGTCACTGAGAGTATGGTGTCACACCTAGAAGAATGCGCAATTGTGCTTTCCTTACTGTGAAAGGAAATGTTGTTTATTTTACCCTTAGTACGGGGTACGAAGGAATATTAATCTACAAATTGTAACCACAAACTGATGACAAATTCAAAGTGAATGCACGCAGGAAGAAATACATTGACAGCCGCAGTCTGCAAGTTTTGTACGCTAACAAACCACATGTGATCACCTCCATAGTAAAAACAATCCCGCCACACACTGTGGACCAAGGAAGGGACTGAGCCAAGTTGTTCAAGTCTGAATAAAGGAGTTTTTCAGCATGACTAGAGGTGTGCGGCTGGATTCTTCTTACTGTGGAGGTGTGTACATTAGAGTGTGGACGAGGTCAGCCAGCGGACACTAGTTTTTCTTTCTTGCTGTGTGACTGTGAAGGAACGGTGTTGCAATATGTGTCACTGAGAGTATGGTGTCACACCTAGAAGAATGCGCAATTGTGCTTTCCTTACTGTGAAAGGAAATGTAGATTATTGTCCCTTAGTACGGGGTACGAAGGAATGTTAATCTACAAATTGTAACCACAAACTGATGACAAAACTATGCCTCTAAACTAAAGCCACCCTTTCATCTACCCTAACATTTAGCACCTCATCTAACCCCCAAAACCTTGCCTTAACTATGAACTTCTTATGTCTATGAATTTAACCTCACCTTATATGTTTTCTAAATCACCTAACACACTCTATGAGCATAATAAATGCAGAGAACCAGGCTTAACGCTTCACTGACACTGAAGTACTGCGAAGTATAGAGAAATGTCAGAAGCTTTTGAAGGGGATCTATTTTTAGTTGTTGTTGGTGTCCTGTTGGTTATTTTTGTTCCACGGGCTGCCTGGTGATTCCCTATATTTGTAATGAACTATATTAAAGTGCCCCTTCAGTACATCCCATGTGTAAATGTACAAGCCGTCAGGGGAAACCACAGCATTCGGTGGGTTGAATATTTGCAGTGGCCGGGGAGTAGCAAAGCAAAATTTCACTGGGAAGATGTGGTTTACCAACCAATACAATGTCTCCAAAAAAAGTTACTGTAAAAGTTGCCAGCGTGCTTTTTTTCAGCTCTCAACCAAACTTTCAAGCCTTCAAAAGGCTGGTGTCATACAGTAGCTGATCACACGTGCAGCACTAAGGAAACTGCAATCTGAAGAGAGGCTTCCTTGGCTGTAAGGAATAGAAGGTTGTAGTTCCGCTTTCAGTATATTCACACTTCCTTTATGCGGTATGCTTTCTTTCTACAAGTGACCGTGTGCTGACATGACCATTGTAAGCTATCTCTGATATGTTCTTTACATATAGTTCTGTCGGTAAGCTGTAATAACAATAGTGATGTGTTTACTCAGAACAAACATCAAACAGTTTTGCACCCCCAGATTGGGATAAAATACTCTCCATATCATACCATCAGTAAAAGGCTGGCTTGTAGAAGCACATTTGAAAGATGAAGATAACTGCTCCTCTGCTTTTTGAGTCACGTGCTTTGAAAACTTTTCATAGATTTTCTGGAGCCCTGGAAATGTTTTCTCTTTCATGTGTCTGTTACTGTTCCTTGTATCCATTAATTTTTGGAACTTGTCACTGGGGATCCCACGCACACCCTATCAAGAACAACATGTGTTATTCATCTCTACCACAATACAACTGTAAGTAGCATTAAAGGGAACCTGTCACACACAAAACGGTTCTTGGATATGCAGCAGTTCACTTATTAGAGAAAGTAACATTTCCACTGCATCCGTCAATGTCCACGTTATGACATACATAATATGAAGTTGCAATATTAAATCATTGCCTGCAGTGTCCAATATTTTACTATATACCGCACTTCTAAAGTTCTTTCTGCAAAAGTGTCAGAGATTTTACTACAATTCACCTAAAGCAGCTGATTGGCGATTACTCGGCATTAACTTAAATATTAAAAACAACAATTCTATTTTGCTACTATTTGCTGTATAACATCTTATATGTGACAGATTCATGTTAAACATGCATAAACCAAATCTGTACTATACTAACTAGGTGCGGAAACTGCCATATTCTCGTATTCATTCTGTGATACAAGCTTACCACTTTAAATCCGAGGACTTCCAACTTCTCTTCTAGATCTTGTTCAATGACCTTCCGAATGGCTTTCTTTAACGAATGGTCATTCTTCACCTCGTGTCTCACATGGTACTTGATGGTGCCTTGTCCGTCGGCTTCCAAGTCTGTAATCATATGGGAACATAAAGTCTTCCTATACTGTACTAAACTGAAAGAAACCAGGTAATGCTACATCCTTGAACTATGCACTACAATAAAGTGTAGCTATGGATAAAATAAAAATGGCATATATGAGGACGTCTGTCATTAGTATTTACATGGCAGGTTTTGTTTTTCTCACTCCTCCCTGTAAATTATTTGTTTTACCTGTTGATCCTTCCAGGAGATCTGTTATGTTTCCACTTACTGTCAAATGCTGTTCATTCTGCAGTGAAATGGCACAGAAGTGTTGTTACCCTGTGGGACAGGGTAGTCTTGGATGGACACAGTCTTAAATAGACTTATAGTGGACCTTTACCCCCTTCAACTAAAAATTAGTATGCACCTCTGCATACTGATATACAATCATCTTACATCCATTAGATAAACAAACATTTACTGTTTTTCCACTTCCTGGTTGAACGAGGCACTCATGATGTAGCCCTGGCCTCACAGATGCATCCTGGGAAGGTTACATGACCAGTGACTTCCTTAGAAAGCTCATCAATAAACTGCATAATCTCTCAAGATCTCAGGGAAAAGCATTTTCCCCCTCAGATGATGTGCACTGTCACATGTTCCAGAAGGCAGAGCTAGACTTCCAGGAAGTAAAGGAAGATGAATGTATCTACCCTTGGTGGAAATGGCCACAATGAGAAGAATGGGGGGGATAATGCATGCAAAGAAGAAAAATCCTGCAATTATTTATACATATCTGTTTGTAGATTGCCATTACTAAACATGTTTAACAGTTACAAACTGCCTGTAACTGCCAATATTTTTAGACAGATTGGTCTGTTACAGGAAGTGGAAAGTCAACAAATCTACTGGTAGGATTAACAAGTAATAAAACTATCTTTCAGGGGGACTCAGAAAAAAAACAAAAATTCTGTATTAATTCCACTGACAGACGGCATTATGTCATTTTCTCCAATGGAAACCAAAATCAGCCATTATTTTCAGTCTGAATAATAATTGTCCCAACAGCAGGATCAGCGGGTAAAAGCTGAATGACCGTATGATACACAACAAACAGACCACCATACATATGCCGCATGCATACATATTACAACACATACTAGCACAGATCATGAGGTGTTTCATGCTACTTAATATGTCATTACATCAAAGCTACAGCAGATCTCTGAAATCATGGGGACTACTCTGTCTGAGGAACTGAGACCCGTGACTGCCTCCAACACTGTACCTGTGCAGATGCCCAGCGACTCTGCTAATCTGCTTGCTGAAATTCAGGAGAAGGAGACCAGTACTTCTAAAGCTGCCCATACACCTTACAATTATCTGCAGATTTTCTGTGGTCAGATGGAAAAAGTGCAACAGATTCCTCCATCTACACTAAAGTGTGGAGGGATCTGCACCTGGGCCAAGCTTCAGTATCTTGCTAGTCGGCCCCCTGGCTCCCAAAATACATGAACGATCTGATTGGATGTAGGCATTGTTCAGGTGTTTTGACAGCCAGTGGGGCCGACTAGCAAGATACTGAAGCTTGGCCCAGTGGATGATTCCTCTATCCACGCAGTTTAGGTTGGATGGAGGAATCTGTTGCACTTTTTCCAGCTGACCACAGAAAATCTGCAGATAATTGTAAGGTGTATGGCCAGCTTAAGTGTGATCCCAGAGAAGACGGTACAACATCAGCATGGCCAAGTAACACCAGCAGTTAAGTGAGAGCTTATATATCTATTATAATATAAAAAGAAACATAACAAAAAACTAATTTTATTGCTGTAATGCAAATATAAGAAACTGAAAAAAGAAAGATGAAAATACAATACAAAATCTAACAACTTAAATAAAACAAAAAAAATAAAATCAATCCAACTGGATGGTGAAATAAAAATGAAATTGTTATTGCTGTGCGACAACACAAACTGCTCATTCCAACCAGAATGCAGCACATGTGTTGCTGCACAAAGCAATGGGCAATCAATTCAGCATGAATGGGATGTAAAGCACCTTCACGCATGAAAGAAATAGACCCCACATCATTTTCTGCAGCACAGTAGCACAGCTGCACTAGAGACGAACTTTGGGATTCCATGCAATGAATGCATGGTGCGATCAGTGAGAGGGTCCAAATAGTTATTTTAAACACTTTAATAAATAAAGCCCAGTGACTCGGATCAAGCTGCATACATACTGCTATACTAGGAGTAAGCAAATGCCAGCCCTCCAGCTGTGGTTAAAAAAAAACTACAACTCCCATTATGCATCTGCCTCTGCGAGTCTTGCTTGTGGCTGTCAGAGTCTTGCAATGGCTTATGGGATATAGTTATAGTTATAGTTGCACCACAGCTGGAGAGCTAGATTTTGTCTACCCCTGCTATATGCAGTAAGGTTGATTTACTAAACAAATAGAGACTGCTCACAAGTGAATGTTCACCATGACTGGTAAATAAGGAGAGCCTATCTTCACTATAATCATACAATCATATAAGGAGAAAGTCCTTTTTTTTTTAAATCCCCTTACACATGATTGGATATTCAAACAGCTTCACCTTATTTACCAACTTCAAGGAACAGACACGTTCTTAGGAGAATATTTACTGTGCAGAGTGAACAGCCTCTACTCCTTTTGTAAATCATCCCGAAAATGCGCAGCAAGTTTTACATTCATTTGAATACAGCTGACAGGAAACAACATGAAAGCCAGCCAATACAGCTGTTCCCCTATAAATGTTTATGGAACAAATGTCAGCTCTCATAAACACTGATGAAGCAATCTGGAGCGTCAGCAGCATTGTTTGGCTTTATTGATGGAATGATTTGTACAATGCTTAGATTGTGCTGCCATCTACAGGACAAACACAGCAAAGACCAGGCTTGTTTAACAAGGCAAGGAGCATTCAGGAAAGTCTATACAGTATATTGAACATGTTATTTTCACTGTCTATAGCCTCCTAAACCGTGAAACTAGGAACTAGGATATACTGAAAATCATACTCGGCTTATTTATAAGCTAGAACGCTACCTTTAGATACATGTTTGTATTAAGGCATTCAGCTCATCATCAGGATAACGTTAATCCACTTACCACCCCCAACCCCCCAGAACACCCCAACTGATCGCTGGATTAAAAAAAAACCTCATCCCATCGCAGCATGTCTGCGACAAGACACCTGTCTGGGACTGGCCAGTGAGGGTCCATCTGCAATAAGGAGTCAGTGGTCCCCCAAACTTAGAAACAACGCCAGCAAAGGGCTTGGATGGTGGACTTGGGAGAGTATAACTTGCTTTACCAGGTAACTGCCTTTATGTGTCTTAATATGTTTTTAGCTTGTTATAAGAAATAAAGAAGGTTCTATATTTATACTTCACATCTGTAGCTATATGTATTTTGTGGCACCTTGAAAAAAAAACCCAGGCTCAATTGCAGCCAATCCTTGCTTGTATTTATCAGGTTCCTTAACTCCTTCTCCTCCTTATCTTTAAAGGAAAGCATTACTGAGGAATCATGAATGCTTGCCAATGCTGACCTCTCCTTCTGAAAATGCTAGTTACCTGGCCATGCTAATTCAGCCATTTCCTGATCTGCATGCTTGCTTAGGGTTAGTGACTCAGACAGTATTGAAGACAGAGGCAGTCAGCCATCTTGTACCCTCGGGAGGTCAGCAAAGGCAGCCCCTGGATTATAAGCATCCTTAAACCCCTTTACCTGAGTACCATTATCTCTTACACCCATTCCTGCAAAACAACTATAGAAAAAAAGAAAACCTAACCAGCATGCAAAACAAAAAGAAGTATGACAGCACAGCACATGATGACTGAAAGATGAGGGACACCATGATGGGTAATGTGTTTACCTTTATCTTCTGCAAGCTCCTGAATAGTCTCCAATATATGTGCCTGCTCTGACACTGATCACAAGGGGACATAATGACCAGAGGACAGTGTTTAAAAAAGGAGGGCATTATCTACTATACACTACTCTGAATCATGTCCATGAGCCGTCTAAAAAGCAGTTTAGATGTAGCAGCGCTTTATATAGTTGTACATTTACATCAGTCCTTGCACTCAAGAAGCTTACAATCTAAGGTCCCTATATCACATGCATACATACATACATACATAGAGGGCCGATTTAAACAGGAGCCAATTACCCTTCCAGCATGTCTTTGGATTGTGGGAGGGAACCGGAGTACCCTGAGGAAACCCACGCAAGCACAGGGAGAACATGCTAACTCCATGCAGATAGTGTCCTGGCTGGGATTTTTGTACTGGGAGCCGCCAGTGCTGCAAGGCAGAAGTACTAACCACTACGCCACTGTGCTGCCCCAATTTAGTTTTAAACAAACATTTAACATTTCGTTTTGGGTAGACATTTAGCAAACTTCTTGCTTGTGAAATGCCTGCTTAATGCTACAGCCAGCATTCTTCTTAAGACCTGCATGTCACAACCCCTAACTGGACCTGACGAGACCTCAAAATGAATCTATGATTATACTAATATGGGTCATTGCTGACTTCTGTTCTTTTCCTCACTACTAAGTGAGTTATTGAGCTGAAACAAACATGTACTGTACATATCAAACTCCTGCTTGTCCCAGGTCATTGGCGAAGACAGAAAAAGGATGACTGGCCCTGAAATATGCATCTTCGAAAATCCACAACCATGGTGGCCTCCATATTTCTATCACAACTCTTAAAGCTGTTCCCAAAGGCAGAAAGAGGGCAAAGTAATGGTCACCAGTACTGCCTGTGGATTCTATGCAGCTCATCTGTCCCCATTACTGACTTACTATGCTATGCCATGTGTTGCACTGTTTCTCTGACTGGTTGGGGCCATCTTGGTAGAGGCAGGGCTTTGCTTCCTCATGTCAGAGCTTCCAAGCAGGGATAACAGTGAACCGCACAGTAGTGACATAATCAAATGTCACCATAAATCTCCTAAGACTAGCAGCGCAGCCTTAAATATACAGATATGAAACTGTAAGCACTGGAGTAACTAAGCACCTTCACATACTAGAAAGTGCACTGCTATTCTTCTGCAGGAATTCCACACAAAGGGTGTATTTTATGGGTACTGCTTAGGCACAATTAAGATTTCTAAATGTTCCCTCTAACACAGCAAATCTTCATTTTCTGAAGATGTTTACATTCTTCATAAATGCTTGCTGTTGATAATGCTCTTTAGACTAGCATTTAAAAGCCAATGCCTGTGTGCACTGGGCCCTCACATATAGATCTGTACTGGGGACCTGCAATCGGAATGAAGAAATCAGCAACACCCTGCTGAATATACCTTGTCAAAGGAATACATTCTGGCACGGAACTGTCTTATATGTCATATAAACTTTTAGGCCAAACATAAGACTGTGCAGACCATAAAAAACAACTATTTAATCTGGTCCACACTCAGGCAGCAGGATCTTCAGCTATATTAATATATTTGAACAATTCTAGACTGATATTTCAGATGCCACTAGTAAATTGAATCACCTAATAGCTTTCAGAGCCTCCAATGATAACATTAAACCAAACTATTTACAGCCATTTTCCACAAGATCACAGTGAACATGCCACTTGATTGCAGCTTCATGTCCCACTTATGTTCATTTTATACAAAGAAGAATACATCTTGGGAGAGTAATGTCAACACTTGTTTCTGTAATGGCTACGGTAGATGGGTGTAACTGGAAATTCTGGTGTGGGCATGTCACCACTGGATCAATGGATACGAATTCAGCAAGTGCAATATGGCGTTTGTCTTAGTCAGGGGAACCAATCTCTAATATCAAATATAAACCTGCTCAACGGAAAATGACACCAATCCCCCTTTGTTTAGATGAAGCTTCCCATACACAGGCCAGTCACTGATCACTAGTCAAAGATAGTGTTTTAAAACCTAATTAATCACCATGTGTATGGGAAGCAGCACTGCAATCTCCAAGAACAGCCTTTCTCAACCTTTTCAACCCTTAGGAGCCCTTGAAAAAGGTTTCAGGTCTCAGTCTGCATACAAATTAATAGATCTGCAGCTCAAGGTACAGTTAGCATAAAAGGTAAGCTGTATATATATTTATAAATTAATCAAGCATTTGGTGTGCTTAGCATGCCAAAGCAGATCATTTCTAACACCCCTATGTTCAATAGAATTATGAAATAAAAATGAAACAATATTGAGGAGTGAAGGAAAGCAGACAGTGACAACTGTGATTGTCCCTTGCATTAGTGATCAGTGGAGAAGACACCGTATATTGATGGCCAGTGGAGAAGACACCGTATATTGATGGCCAGTGGAGAAGACACCGTATATTGATGGTCAGTGGAGAAGGAACCATATATTGATGGCCAGTGGAGAAGACACCGTATATTGATGGCCAGTGGAGAAGACACCGTATATTGATGGCCAGTGGAGAAGACACCGTATATTGATGGCCAGTGGAGAAGACACCGTATATTGATGGTCAGTGGAGAAGGAACCATATATTGATGGCCAGTGGAGAAGACAACGTATATTGATGGCCAGTGGAGAAGACACCGTATATTGATGGCCAGTGGAGAAGACACCGTATATTGATGGCCAGTGGAGAAGACACCGTATATTGATGGCCAGTGGAGAAGACACCGTATATTGATGGTCAGTGGAGAAGGCACCATATATTGATGGTCAGTGGAGAAGGCACCATATATTGATGGCCAGTGGAGAAGACACCGTATATTGATGGCCAGTGGAGAACACACCGTATATTGATGGCCAGTGGAGAAGACACCGTATATTGATGGTCAGTGGAGAAGACACCGTATATTGATGGCCAGTGGAGAAGACACCGTATATTGATGGTCAGTGGAGAAGGCACCATATATTGATGGCCAGTGGAGAAGACACCGTATTTTTATGGCCAGTGGAGAAAGGCCTCTTACATCTATGATGAGTGGGGCAAGGGACATAGACAGTTGAGGAAGAATGCCTTTACATTTGTGATTGGTCTAGGGACCCTAGCAACGTCTGGAGGCAACACTGGTTGAGAAAGGCTGTACTAGAATATCAATTAGGCAGGAAATCCAGTTACATAATTACACCATTTGCATTCAGGATCAATACTGAACAGCTCCACACCTGGAAGATCAGGCCGCCTGGGCAATCTGACAAGTGTATGACCAACACATGATCAGGATTCTTGTTAGGCTACAATGCACAAAACAAACTCCATCAGGGGGACAAAAACACAGCCAATTCTTTGGACAATGTGCACAGTAAGATGAAAATGTATCAGCGCAAGGCAAAGCTGGTTAAAACATTGTCACACAAAAAAGTCATCTCTCACCTCTAGTGGAGAAGGCAGTGGCAGAATGTTTTCTTTCAACATTGTGTGATGATTGCCCGGTTGTTGGCTCTACATAAATAGAATAATGAAAAAACAAATGGTAGGGTTACAGTGACACATGTAGGAATATCACTAACACGCATAGGGCAGCTGGGTTACCAAGTGCTGGTTTCAGCAACGTCCTACAAGTCTACTTTCTACAAGTGTAAATTCTTGCACTGGCCCGGGAAATATGTATATGTTTAAATGATGCAAAATATATAAATGTTTCTTTTAGTTTGCTGGGCCCTTAGAGTAAACACACCTCAGCTGAAGTGAAAACCTATAATCTTAACAACCCAACCCCAAAATATAAACCAAGAACACTGAGTTTCAGTTATCAAACTTATAACCCATAAATATTTTTTTACTGGTAAATAAACTAAATCTAACAAAGGAATGAACGCCAGTGACTTGTGCTTTTGACCCATTCTTCTACTGAGAGCAGGGGTAGTGGTTTTAACTCTCTAAACTACAAATCTGCAGTGACATGTCCTAGTGAAAAACATTCAGTTATGGGAATGTAATCCAAGGTCTGTCACATCAAAGTCCAAGGAAGAAATGTATGTAACAACATGACAAAGATGTATCTGTTTCTTATGAGGATTGTGCATGAATGGTATAAATCCCTCTTTTACCAGTTGTGGACACTGGGTATGCTGCATGCACCCAAAACAACGTAATCAAAGTACACAGGGGGTGTGTAGTATACCTTGTACTTCTGCTCCACT
>NW_017307398.1:489027-491250 GCF_000935625.1 Nanorana parkeri | reverse complement strand
GTCGCCCCAGCACCCACCCCCCCCCCCCCCCTCCCCTTATGACATAGAGAGATAGAAAGTTACATTTTTACTCTTGAATCTACTCTGTTTAATTCATCTGCAGATTGAAAGGATGAGCTTTGACCTGCATATGATGTCAGCTAAAGCAACCTAAAAAGTAGAAGAAAAAAAAGTATTTTTAAAAAATAAATGTTGTTTCTATGTAACCCACTATTAAATCTTAGTTTACCCCAATCAGCCCTAATGAACTCCTTTTTCTTCTTCTCCTATTATTTTTCTGCTGATGTTCGTTTTTCAATTCCAATTATTTTAAACATTGAGCAAGAGTAAATGTACTCTTGTGACCCAAAAGAGGTTTGGCTTTACTTCCCTTCTAATATTCTGTTGTGTTCCCAGAACAGGAAGTGAAGAAAAGTCTTCCCAATGGGAAATAAAAATGATAAGGGTTGTAGCCATTTGCCACGCTTACCAAAAAAAAAAAGGCTTTACTGGAGTTATCCTGTAAAATGTTCCCAGTGCATAAACCCGATGACATCAATAAGTATCATATCACTCAATCAGAACTTACAAAAAGGTTCCCATACACATCTTACCAGAAGATTTTTTAACAGCCGGGGGTGGTTTTGTCAATAATTCTTTAATCTAAAGAAAGATAAAGAGGATAAGCAACAATTAGGTATCTATGGCATATGAACACATTACACCGTATATTGATGGCCAGTGGAGAAGACACCGTATATTGATGGCCAGTGGAGAAGACACCGTATATTGATGGTCAGTGGAGAAGGCACCATATATTGATGGTCAGTGGAGAAGGCACCATATATTGATGGCCAGTGGAGAAGACACCGTATATTGATGGCCAGTGGAGAACACACCGTATATTGATGGCCAGTGGAGAAGACACCGTATATTGATGGTCAGTGGAGAAGACACCGTATATTGATGGCCAGTGGAGAAGACACCGTATATTGATGGTCAGTGGAGAAGGCACCATATATTGATGGCCAGTGGAGAAGACACCGTATTTTTATGGCCAGTGGAGAAAGGCCTCTTACATCTATGATGAGTGGGGCAAGGGACATAGACAGTTGAGGAAGAATGCCTTTACATTTGTGATTGGTCTAGGGACCCTAGCAACGTCTGGAGGCAACACTGGTTGAGAAAGGCTGTACTAGAATATCAATTAGGCAGGAAATCCAGTTACATAATTACACCATTTGCATTCAGGATCAATACTGAACAGCTCCACACCTGGAAGATCAGGCCGCCTGGGCAATCTGACAAGTGTATGACCAACACATGATCAGGATTCTTGTTAGGCTACAATGCACAAAACAAACTCCATCAGGGGGACAAAAACACAGCCAATTCTTTGGACAATGTGCACAGTAAGATGAAAATGTATCAGCGCAAGGCAAAGCTGGTTAAAACATTGTCACACAAAAAAGTCATCTCTCACCTCTAGTGGAGAAGGCAGTGGCAGAATGTTTTCTTTCAACATTGTGTGATGATTGCCCGGTTGTTGGCTCTACATAAATAGAATAATGAAAAAACAAATGGTAGGGTTACAGTGACACATGTAGGAATATCACTAACACGCATAGGGCAGCTGGGTTACCAAGTGCTGGTTTCAGCAACGTCCTACAAGTCTACTTTCTACAAGTGTAAATTCTTGCACTGGCCCGGGAAATATGTATATGTTTAAATGATGCAAAATATATAAATGTTTCTTTTAGTTTGCTGGGCCCTTAGAGTAAACACACCTCAGCTGAAGTGAAAACCTATAATCTTAACAACCCAACCCCAAAATATAAACCAAGAACACTGAGTTTCAGTTAGCAAACTTATAACCCATAAATATTTTTTTACTGGTAAATAAACTAAATCTAACAAAGGAATGAACGCCAGTGACTTGTGCTTTTGACCCATTCTTCTACTGAGAGCAGGGGTAGTGGTTTTAACTCTCTAAACTACAAATCTGCAGTGACATGTCCTAGTGAAAAACATTCAGTTATGGGAATGTAATCCAAGGTCTGTCACATCAAAGTCCAAGGAAGAAATGTATGTAACAACATGACAAAGATGTATCTGTTTCTTATGAGGATTGTGCATGAATGGTATAAATCCCTCTTTTACCAGTTGTGGACACTGGGTATGCTGCATGCACCCAAAACAACGTAATCAAAGTACACAGGGGGTGTGTAGTATTCCTTTTACTTC
>NW_017307398.1:468608-488975 GCF_000935625.1 Nanorana parkeri | reverse complement strand
CTTATGACATAGAGAGATAGAAAGTTACATTTTTACTCTTGAATCTACTCTGTTTAATTCATCTGCAGATTGAAAGGGTGACCTTTGACCTGCATATGATGTCAGCTAAAGCAACCTAAAAAGTAGAAGAAAAAAAAGTATTTTTAAAAAATAAATGTTGTTTCTATGTAACCCACTATTAAATCTTAGTTTACCCCAATCAGCCCTAATGAACTCCTTTTTCTTCTTCTCCTATTATTTTTCTGCTGATGTTCGTTTTTCAATTCCAATTATTTTAAACATTGAGCAAGAGTAAATGTACTCTTGTGACCCAAAAGAGGTTTGGCTTTACTTCCCTTCTAATATTCTGTTGTGTTCCCAGAACAGGAAGTGAAGAAAAGTCTTCCCAATGGGAAATAAAAATGATAAGGGTTGTAGCCATTTGCCACGCTTACCAAAAAAAAAAAGGCTTTACTGGAGTTATCCTGTAAAATGTTCCCAGTGCATAAACCCGATGACATCAATAAGTATCATATCACTCAATCAGAACTTACAAAAAGGTTCCCATACACATCTTACCAGAAGATTTTTTAACAGCCGGGGGTGGTTTTGTCAATAATTCTTTAATCTAAAGAAAGATAAAGAGGATAAGCAACAATTAGGTATCTATGGCATATGAACACATCCCTGCATCCACTTAATATTCTTTCTAGAGTTCCTATACACAGGTACCCTGCTTGACTCATTTTATACGCATCCTAATCAACACTTCCTTTACAGGTCATTGTGTATGGACTAGAAGAAAGTGTCAGAAGTAGAAGACCCCAATCTGAAAAGGCAAAAGGTGCATATAAAGAGCCTGACTATCATAACTCTTAAGATGGGTATGCATATAGGGAAAGAACAACGCTACACAATAACATCTGGCATGTCCCTGCATCACATTAAGCCACAAAAACAGATCCCGATGGTGGATTCAGGTGCTTGCTGAAGCTTTGGTGACTGCTCCATGTTCTGTAGTTTGAAGGCTAATGTGTTAGCCTGGATTTGTGGGAGGAGTCTGTCCCTCCGCATCGCTTTTAACCCGAGCAAGCAGACTCACCTGGTGACGCGAGGCTTTCAGCATAACCCTCCCGCCCTTTCCCCTTATTCTTTAGCATTACACTCAGAGTATGCTCCCTTACTGGCATTACTGTCCACCCGGACCATGGCACACCTCAGGTCAGTATGTTATTCATAATTATTCTGTACACAGGTAAGCAGACTCCGAACACAAATGACTTTAACTAGCCTCTGGTGTGTGTCCAGTAGTCAGCAGAAATATAGATAAACCCTGAAACCTGTGCTTTCCACACAGCAACAGGCTACTGTGAATTATTTCAAGTTGTACCTAGGGCGTAGTAAACACAGGCTAGCTGGATGTTGGTGCATCACCCACCCATATGAGTGTGAATACTAAAGTCACCATCTAAACCTCAGGAGGGAAACTCAGTACAACTTATTTCTTCTCTATATACAGCCAAGATAAACAAAACCACCTAAATAAACTTTTGACAAAATAAAATCTGTCAATCAGATCTTGCACGTTTGGACTAGATTCTAGGGCTGCAACCAACTAATCCATTATGAGAATAGTTGTCAACTATTCTCCTTATTGATTAATTGGTTGGATCCCCTAGCTCTCCCCTCCATGCTGGGAGGAGGGCACAGCAAGCAGTGGGCGGGTGCAATAGCCAGCCTGCTATTGGCTATTGCAATTTGAAATGGCCAATAGCAGGATGGCTATTACACCAGCCCACTACCTGCTGTATTTACATTCAGCTGCCGTCTGTGGAATCTTGCCACTGGCAGCTGTCATTCCCTGGCTGAAGCTATTCAAGCGCCATGTTCTTACAATACAAGTATTCAAATAAAAATTAAAGGTGGGAAAAAAATCATTTTTGTTTTGGCCTGACAAATTTTGCTGCGGGAGGTGTGTTGCAGTGCCATTCATTTCAATGGCACCCCAAATGCGCCTCCCACTCACAGTGTGATCGCCCGCTCTGGAACGCATGGTACCGTAATGCTGAGCTTTCCAGTGCAGTGTGACTGCAAAAAATTGTGCGTGCAGTTTTATTCTGAAGTAAACTTTATGTTTGTAACACTCCATGTGTGTATTTTATTTTAAATTAAGGATGGTATTTATTTAATTTTTTTTGTCCGATTAATCGAAAAAATAATCGGCCAACTAATCGATTATGAAAATAACCATTAGTTGCAGCCCTACTAGATTCAGTCCTTTTTGCTGTGTTGAGGTGTGTTACCACATGCACATTAGTGTGCAATATTTTGCGTGTTAACTTTATTGCAGTAAGGCACCCGATTCAATTTGGACGGGCTGGCCACGCACCACAATGTAGGTTATAATACACATGCCGCTTTTTGTTTTCCTCACAGCGCAGTATAGATGGTCTGTGTGTTGTGGTGCGCTAAAACACACATACATTGCAGAGAAATGACTGGTGTGCTAGGTTGCCATTTAAAATGAATGGTACCACAATGCACTGTGTTTACTGCTTGTTTCCACAACATACAGATTTCAATCTCGCTTAAAGGATTTACCTCCACTGCATCTTTTGGTTATTCTTACCTACGCAGATTAATTTAGAGTCTCTCTACTTCCCTATCATACTGGCTACTAGAGCAGGACCTTCCCTCTTGGTAGAAGCACCTTGATAGTGATGCATTGGTTTCATATATATGGGAAAAACTGTGCAAATGAGACATATCTGCCTATGTTATTGAAATGCTACCCAAATGCTTGAGCGGAGTCGTGTAAGGCCAGGCAAGTGCGCTGCTGCTTCCACAGTGGCCTGTTGCTGTAATTTTTTATTGTGAAGGTGTCATGTCATGTACCACCAGCCTCTATTCCCGTTAAAAAGTTTTTTACATTAAATTTAAATAAAATAAATCTAATAATAATCAAAAACATTTTTAAAAGTCCCCCGCCCCCGCGCGCCGCTACGTAAACACGCGTCGGGTGCGCCTACGTATGAAAACGACGACCGCGCTACACATGTTGGGTATCGCCGCGCACGCCGGAGTGAGAGCAATAATTCTAGGGCCAGTATTTTGGGGTATCTCTAAATTGATGACCTGTGGGGGCTTTTAAAGCGTCTTCTATGGACTTTTTGGGGTACTGGGGTTTTTCGCCGTTTTACGGATGCACGCAATTTGTAACCTGGGCATGTTGGGTATCGTTTTACTCGTTGTAACCTCATCTTTTATATTTCATTAAAAAAAATGGGTATTTTGTTGTGTTTTGGGGCATTTAATTAAATTTTTCACTAAATATTGGGGTTTAATAAGGAGTTGCGCTAATATTGCGCAACATAAAAATTTGCAACTACCACCATTTTATTCTATAGGGTCTTGGCATTCAGAAAATATATAATGTTGGGGGGTTTTAAGTAATTTTCAGGCCTAAAATGTGGACTATAACATGGGTACAAAAAAATGGAAAAAAGGCCTCAGTCATGAAGGGGTTAAAGGAAACCTGTGCTGATAGAAAAATGGAGATTGATATTGTTAACCACCATTTTAAAGTGCTAGTTGCGTGGCTTTGGATCTCCATTACAACCAGACAACTAGCATTTTTAAAAGGAGGGGTCAGCAAAGTCTATGCATTACCCAGCCTAAAGGAAGAGTGCAATTGGAAGAGCTTTTCACAAGATTTTATGATTACAAAATGACATACAATGGTATTCTTTACTTGGGTCAAAAAGGGTAAAATATGTTTAAAACCTGCCCTATCCCATGGACTCCACCCAAAGCATTTAAGTCTTATTCTCAAAACTACAAGAATGCCCAGCTTGTTCTCATCACAGTTATGCCCTTCATGAAGCTGAAGTATGACCTGGTTCTTCTCATTCTTTTCCCTCTCACACTCTTGCTGAAGCTGTTGTACAATCTGGTTCTTTTCCCGATCAAAATCTTGCTGTAGCAACTGTTTGACTCGGTTCTTTTCCCGATCATGTTCCTGCCGAAGTAACTGGATGGTCTGGTTCTTTTCTCGGTCATACTCCTGTTTAAGTTCCTGGATGTGATTTCTCCACTTTTCTTCCTTTAATGAAACAAATGAGTTTAGATTGTTTATACCATTTATTAGCCCATTTTACAACATTGTAGTGATTTGGCAAAGTTTGGCCTTGAACCCCCATGAAGGCACTAACAAGTATTGTAGGCCAACAGTTTATACTTCCTAGATCCATATTAAGGCTCTTTCCTGTTAACCCCTTCATGACTGAGCTTGTTTTTAGTTTCTGTTCGTAAATGACTGACACACTTTTGACATTTTTGCTGTGTGATTCTTCCACGTCAGTCATATACTTTCTTACAAAGTGCACTCACACATATTATATATTGTTTTTTAGAGGACAGATAGGGCTACATATTTATATCACATATGTGTGTCTAACGCCTCACTTAGGACAAATAAAATATTTAAAAAAAAAGAGGAAAAAAACGTAAAAAAAACACTTTTTCCCAGTTTTGATTTGTAGTATTTTTTTTACAAAACCAGCACAGCTAAAAAAATGCAATAAATACATTCATTTATTTGTCCCTTATTTTTTTTACACATTTTTTTTATTTACACTTTTCACAATTTTTTTTTTTTACACTTTTCACTTTTTTTTTAAACTTAAAAATTTTATTTTATTTATTTAATTATATCAAGCAGTCATTGTGAATTAAGCTCACTATTACTGCTTGATAAATTAATAAATTTTTGGTTATTATCAGGCTGTTTCAAACTTCAGAACAGCCGATAATAAGTTAGTGACACTGATCCTGCAGCAGTTCAGGATTCAGCTGTCACTAAATGTTTTCTGATTGTTGCAACAACGATCAGAAAACTGAAACATTCTTCTTTCAGGAATAGATACATTATGTGTCTATTCATGAAAGAAGAAAAAAAATCCAGTATAGCTTGAGAGAGATATCTCTCAAGCTGTCAGAATGCCGGCAAAAGCCGGCATGTGTGTCCCTCTGCTTTGACTCTCAGACACCCGATATTAAGGTATCGGGTGTCTGAAAAAGGTTAACCCTTTTATTAATGAATGCCTCTGTAGTAAGGGCATCCATTAATGAATGTTAAAAGCTGATTCTCAGCGGTTAACAGCCCTCTAAAGCAGCAAATAACTCGTCACGTAATTTGGTCCCTTTGTGGCTGGATGTACAGTGTACGTCTCCCGTCACAAAGGGGTTAAATATCTTATAATGGCCAGGTGAAGTATCCGTCAATTTTTTTAAAGTGTATTTTGCAGTTACATTTAGGAAACCCCCCACTCTATGTTTGGTATGTGTTCCCATTCAGCTTACCAATAAACCATTTAAAAATATATATCTTACCTTTCTTGTTTTCTTGGAGCAGGGTCATACATAGGATACTATTGCTTAGAATAAGTGGCAACATGGTGATAAGGGACAGTCTTGAGGGACACTTTCTTTTAAAGTCTTGGTTCTCAACTGGTGGGTCATGATCCAAAAGTGGGTCGCGACACCGTGTTCAGTGGGTCACTGCATGCCTTCCACTGCACTAGGTGAGAGGCTCCTCAGCCTCCTCCTAGCGCAGCACTGTCTCACACCAAGCAGCCATTCAAAATATGTTGCCCGGTACCGATTGTCAGATTGAGGTCGGATGGGATGGGGCTATTGCCGCAAGGGAGCTCCATTCATATGTGCATTGCTTACAGCTCTCTTGTGTGCTGTAGAGGTGCCAGGACCAGAGTGACACATTCCCGGCACCTCTACAGGGCACGCTAGGGAGCTGTACAAGCACTGCACATATGGATGGAACTCCATCACAGCACATCAGCCCACACTGGATACCAGGCTGAGGATCCACTCCACTGATTAACGCACCTTACTATGCAATCGCGCATTCTGATGCGAGAGGTATGTTGCATTGCCATTCATTTGAATGTCACCACCAAACACACTGCTCTTCCACAGTTCGATCACCTGCACCGAAACACACGGTAACGCAATGCCGTGCATTCCAGTGTGGTGCGACTTGGGTCACGACTTAATGACCAAGGACAAATGTGGGTCCTGAGGTTACACAGGTTGAGAACCAATGTTTTAAAGTGCATTAACATGCAATGTACTACCCAAGCTATAAGATCTTTAACTGTTTGTTCGGACAGTATTTAAATCTAGTTTACAACTGATTCTGCCAGCACAGCACGGAAAGGATTAATTATGGCAAACATTACCCCTTAATCCCCTCATTAACATTACAAAAAAAGGGGAAGCTAAATAAGATTTTTAGCAAATTAAAAATCTAAGCAACAATATTTATTTTTGTATGCTTTATACTATGTGAATGGGAACATGTAACAAATATAAAATAAGTGTTATCCTAATTTGGCTTCAAAAGTGGAAATGCACTTTGAGGACCCTGATGGTGAGATAACCCTGAAGTAGTTCCCCATCCACTCTCCCTAGCTTAATAGTGCTAGTTCCCTATCATAGCATAAATAAAGGATTTATAAATAAAGCAGTCATTGTTAACATAACACTTGTACTTTACCAGACAAAAGCAGAGAATGTGCTCTGCTCAGTATCATACAACAGTAATGTGGATCTTTGTATTTTCCTAGTAAAAACATCCACCAAGAGATGAAATATACGTTATATGTAGACTGATCCTTTAACTAAGAATCCACTACATGACCGCCTAACGATGCCATAAGATATAGAAAAACATCTGCTTAATCTAGACACCTAAGGCTGGATTGGGAAACAATCATCTGTAGGCCCTCCAGACCCCGGCAGATAATTGACTGTATATTCTCAGGAAAAGATGCGACCATCAAGCATGGATTATCCTGGCCATTCCTTGCTACTGTATCTGACATATATATACCTGAGCAGTGACGTGCGGTACCTCTTGTTCCTGGTGAGGCATTCCCCAGCCTCGCCCCGCCGGATGAAGCCCCACACCCTGCCGGACAAAGCCCCGTCCCCAAGCTAGTACAAAGGAGGAAGGGAGGAGACAGGGAAAAGCCTCCCTGTCCCTCACTTGCTCCTCATTGCTGAGCCGCTTCGTCCATGACAGGTTACACAGCGGGGAGGATTTCCTGCTGTGTAACCTGTTAGATGCCGATCTGAATGGAGAAAAAGCTGTCAGCTTCAGACATTAACCTGACAGCTTTTTCCTCCATAATTCTAGCTGAGCCTCTGTCTCATCTGCCTCCCCTGAGATAACCGGTGCTCAGATGTTCACGCTTCCTTCACCATAGGTCAAACATGCACATCTGCATAATGTGAAAATGTATGTTTATAGAATGAGCTTTCATAAGAAGGACTGTGTAAAGGCTGGATCCTGCAGGCATGGATGGTGGCATCTAAGGTCTGTAAAAACATTTCTGTTGCTCCATGTATGTTTTTTTTTTTCTAAATTCTAGGATTAATTGTTCAAGCACCAAACTGCAGAAGATATATTGTATTTCTTCCTAATCCTTTGAAAACATACCAAACGTTAACATATATCACAAATGTAAAATGAATTTCTAACTATACCTGATTTTCTAAGAGTTCCTTAATATTTTCAGTGTCACAATGATAGTTTGACTTTCCCTGCCCTGGGTCAATCTGAGGGCTTTCTTCTAGACTGCCTAATCCAGACCTTCTTTGCTGGCTCTGTCTGTTCAATTCAATCAGCTCCTGCAAATATCAAAGCATCATAAATGAGAAATCACTGTTAGCCAGTATCATATGTGGGCTCATTGTTACTCTACCATAGCAGTATTTATACAAGCAACAATCAAGAAAAATGTTTGTTCTTCCAGAAAATCACTGAACTAGAAATAATTCTGTAAGTGGACTCATGTGCTATTTCTGCAGCATAACCATCTCAAATCTTGTTTTACAGTAAATGTCACACTCGCCATACACACATTGATTATTCATATAGTGAAATGGATAGTTAAAACAATACATTGCTTTGACTAAAGGATACATCTATCTGCATCAATCTGATTACTTTCAAAGTGACAAAAGTCCTGAAGTGACATATGAGCTAGAAGGAGCAACCACGGCATTTGGCAAGGAAAGCAGGTATTCTACACAACCGGAAGAGTAGAATACATGCAGCAACTGGGGAAAACAACCGCACTAAGTATATTATATATTGTGCGGCAGGGTCACTTCAAAGCCCATTTCCACCTTTGCGGAGGTATTTAAAAAAAAACATATGCCAGCAATGTACACAGAGTACACATGAAGTAGGCATATGAAGTTGATGTATATGAACACAGAAACGTACATTTTTGTTAGCTTTCTTCTTCAGATCCTTATGGAAATGGCCAACTCCCTGTTTTGCAAGCAATGTATGTATATTACAACTGAACTCTCCACCCCCCATTCATTAGTATTCATAGTGGTAACCCCGACCCTCAGGACAGTGTACTGTGTGCAACGGCAGAGCTGGTGTTTAGTGAACGTGTTACACAGATCACACGGAGGGGGCAGCTGTTAACTGACCGCTTTACAGTCCGACCCCAGTGTAAGGCTGGGTTCACACCTAGGCGTATTGAATATGCGCGTTTCGTGACACGCGCTTTTAGCCCGATTCGCAGTTAAAAAAATGTGCGACAATTGCGTGTTTCCGAGGGCTACTTGGCTGTATCCCAATGGAAACGCGCGACAAAAACGCCCCAAAGAAGCTCCTGTACTTCTTTGGGCGTAGGGCGTTTTGTAGCGCGTTCATACGGCCTGTAATACGCCCAGGTGTGAACCATACCCATAGGAAATAATGGGATTTCGGTGTTTGAGCATTTGGCAGAGCGTTCGAACGCGCTACAGAACGCCCAGGTGTGAACCAGGCCTTAGAGGGAGTTTGCTGTAGAGAAAATCTTTAATTTGTAGGATTCAGGCCTAATAAAAATGTCATTAAAAAATGAAGAAAGCCTGTGATGTGAGTCATGTACATGTGCACATATATACATTATCACTGCACCTCTACATTACCACAATAAATGCTAATCACTTACAAAGGTGGAAACTGACTTTAAGGTTGACCCAAATGTTCAGAGCTGGCTGGAGTGCACCATACTTTAACCAGCAGACTAAAGTTCTCCACGGTCCCAGCGTTGACCCTATCTGCAATGATTACAGAACATACTTGTTGTTTTGCTGAACAGTGATATCACCGACTCATTCACAGACACCTCTGAAGATCTATAAAATAGCTGTGCTACATCTGTGCCAGTGATAAATCCTAACCATCAACACTTTAAAACATTCAGCAAAGAAGAGTTAATTTGTAAATTGTATCAACCAATGTATATAGGAGGATACTTTAGGATTTTGCTCTTTAAAAGAGAACTATGGGGTAAGTGTTTTTCCCCATAGTTCTCTTAAGGGTCACAGCTACAGCTCACGGTATACTAAGACCGCCGCAGCCGGGACGGATCCAGACATTACTGTCGGATCCACCCAGCTGCGTGAGTGACAGCTGACTCTGCCTATCTAAAGGCAGAACCAGCTCTACCCGCCCCCTCCCCGTCCGTTCCTCCAGTCAGCGCTGGAGGATCAGAGCGGGGAAGGGAGAATCCCTGCGGGGAGCGGTGAGTGACAGTTACGGCTCTCTGCAGGGAGATGATCAAGAAGTGAGAAGGCAACGGTATGCGTTCGCTCCCTTCCCGATCTATTGAGCCGACGTGTGACAGTTTCATTGTCACATGTCGGCTTGAACTACGAGGATGAGTGATTTTCACTCGCCTCATAGTTCTCCTTTAATGACAGTTGTCCTTTAACATAAAGTTGAAGTCTATGTAACAAAGAAAAAATGCCCTAAAGACTTAAAAGCAGGCACAATGAAAAGCAGCACATACATATGTTAAAGAGACTCTGCCTCTAGAATAAAAGCGAAAACAAACAGCTACAGCTATAAAGTTCAGGCACCTTCAGTTACAATGTTACATGAACATACCTGCAGTTTAAAAAAAAAAAAAAACCCCTGGAGTTATGGCTGAATGCTGGGTTATTCTGAGATGTAAAGCCCCAGCACTTTCTCATAGTTCAGACGCTTGCTTGCTTCTTTTTGCCTTCTGCACATTCCTAGTGACCAGCAATCCAATGCATCATAGTGATGGGCTAATGCAACTGTAAGGACCTACTTGCAACCTCTGGCATTTTCCAGAAGTCTAGCACGGCATTAGGCCTTATCTGCAGGGCTTTTAAACCCCTAGGTGCCTACACGTTATACCCGCAACAGTTTTTCCGTTTTTGGTCTAGAGCTTCTTTCTGAAAATAAAAAAAGTGTACTGCAAGGAATATGGAAGCCACAAGTGATGATCTGCTTCTGGAAAGGAGTCCCTAACCTAGGGCAAGCATGCAAATCAGAAAAGTCAAAGTGAAATCAGAACTGTATATTTCTTCCAAGCTATTATTTTCAGATAAACAATTAAGTAATGACAACTTCCATTATGAATTGGCACACATTCCTTTAATCCTTCATGGTATCCCTAAAGCCTCTGATGCCAGGGTGCCTGCCATGTAATGGATTCAGAGCTAAAGCACCCTCTGCCCTCACATCTAAGTAATGTGCTGAGCCTCACAAGCTTATAGTGAGAGAGGCAATATATTGTGAATGAGTTCTGACTTTGGAGCTTGAAGCTGAGGTTTGCATAAAGTGTGCCATGGGTTACTGGGTAGTCTGTACAATTACTCAAGTATCTGCAGGTATCTTTGGGTATCTCATTTTTGTATGTTCTTGGACCATTTGTTTTCATAACAAAATACTTTATATTGCAGTTGTTACTCACATTCTCCAGAGAAGAGTTCTTATCAGTCACTTCTTTAAGCTCCTTCATAAACATTTCTTTCACTTTTCTCATTTCTTCTTCAAAATTTTCTCTTTCTTCTGCTTTCCACTTGTCAAACTTTTTCAAAACTTCCAACTCCATTGTTTTCCTATGCTCACTTTCCTGTAGCTGTATAAAATATAGTGATATTAATTTTTTAAAGATACTCAAAAATGTTTTACCACTTCACCTGTTGGAAGCACTGGACATTCCGTCCTCATCCTGCATCTCACCACCTCTCACGGTTGCTGCACCTGCCACACAGCAGTCAAGTAGCCAACAGTTTCACTAATCGGTGTGCAGAGCTTGATGGGGCTGGTGAGGGACTAGTTCCCCATCGAGTTTGTTCCGCTGGTCATTGATGGCAGGCAATGGTTAGACTTCATAGCCAATAGACAGTCTGCTATTAGCTATGAAATCCATACAATTCCTGCTATCAACCACTACCAGACTGGACCTGATGGGGAACTAGTCCCTCGGTATTCCTATCAGGCTCTGCCCACTGTTAGCATCACTAGTTGTTAAGGACGGCGTGGGCTACACAGATGTGGTCATGGGTGATAGCCCCTTTGTTTACATTCAGTTACCGGCTGGGATATATCCTGGTTGGCAGCTTCATGGGGCCAGTGATGCGTCATTGGTTGATAGGACACTGGCGGTGTCATAGCAACCAATAAACCCTCAGCAGAAAGCTGTCAGATTCATGAAAGCTTCCCAGCACATACATACCCCACTCTGAGCACTACAGTCTCTCTGTACACCAGCTCAGGTTTGGTCTTAATTACCGCCAGTTTTCGATTCTGTAAACTGGCGGTAATTCTTTTTGCATAAACAAAAAACCATAGCGACAGATTCTTAAAGTGGCAAGTGGCACTATTAGGAACTAGCTGAATCTGTCCATGTGTTGGTTAAGATGCCAAAATGTTTGACAGGGGTTTTTGGGCACAGAAACATGGTGCAAAGCCTTTATCGAATTCCCACCATTAACTTAAAAACAAGCTACCAATCCAGTCTATGTAGCTACATACACCTACCTATATAACGCTCCTTACCACTCACCTGATTGTATCCCTCATAATATAAGGTCCATGGGCAGGTCACTCTGTTACATATTGCTTTATTCAAATAGCGTCCCTAATGTTTAAGTTCTAATCTAAAGCAACCAATCAGAATTCATCTTGTACAGGTCTGTCTTTAGAAAACCTAATTCTACTTGGCTCTGTACTTATTGTGAATCTGACCTGATCTAAAACTTTCTAAAAGGTAAAAACTGTGCTGGAGTTCAGACACAGTGAATGGAATTTATCAAAACTGGAGCAGCTGTGCATGTTAACCAATCAGCTTCTCTCTTCAGTTTGTTCAGGTAAGATTTAAAAATGAGACAGAGAAGCTGATTGGCTGCAGTGCAAATCTGCTCCAGATTTTGCCTGCTCCAGTTTGGATAAATTTCTCCCAATGAGTACATATGTTAGTCTTCAAATAGATCCTTGTGGATCCTAGACTAAGGTTGGACACGGAGTCTTGACTTCCACACAAGTACACTAAAATGCAGGGTAACCAAAGGTTCTTACATTTGACAGATGAACGACAATAGGCAAGGTTTAAAGTCAGGACAGAGCAGGGCTGAAAGTGTTACTATAGCCATAACATTTTGTTTTGTTTAGGAAAGAAAAGGGAATGGTTATAAACCCTGGCAGGTTTTTAATGCTCTCTTTTTTGACCTGGGGAACATTGTTACTGGGACAGAAAGTGGTTGGAAATCCAAACGTTTACAGTTGTCAACAGAATAAAAGATGAGGGAAAATCTTCAATTCAAGACAACTGATTTATCCTCACTTTGTAGTAATTTCCTCTCACTTCTTGAGGTGTCTCTGGGACAGAAAGTGAAGGAAAATATCCCGTTTAGAAAACTGAGAGCAAAAACATAAACTGACAGCTTAGTGTCTCTTGGCCTACTGAAAGAGCACAGACAGCCTGATAAAGAGAATACAATGCACTTTAATGTGCATCGTTGAGACCACTGCGGGAACTGTGCGGCACAAAATCGTGAGGCCTCCCAAATAGTACAAGTGTGATAATCTGGAAGATTCCGCACGTTCTCGGCTATTTAATAGCCGCAAGCGAGCGGGATCCATGCGGATTTTAAAATATTAGCGCTTCCATCCTGCGAGAAACGCAAACACTATATGTGAATGGAGCCTTAGGGTTGTTTTTAGGGATGCACCGATATATAGGCCCCCGAAACATATCGGCCGAGAATGGCACTTTTGGCATAATGCTGAAAGTGCCATTTTCTGGCCGATGCAGCGGTGCATCCGTTCGTTCTCACCTCACTGCTGGGCGCTGCTCTGTCCCAGCGGGGAGGAGAGAAACTGTAACAGGCGGCCGAGCCTTGCGGGAGGAGAGCGCTGTGAGCGGCCAGCCTCTCTCTTCCCACACTGCTCAGCCTCCTGTCAGAGATCGGCAGAACGGTGTGTGGGCGGAGACAGCCAGTGGTGTCACAGCAGGCTGAGCTTCTCTCCCTCAGCCTCCTGTGACATATCAGAGAGGAGAGCAAGGTACAAACACTCACTGTTTTTAAATAATTGATGACATATTATTTTTACTATATCCTCAATTATGAATGAATGGGAAGTGATTTACATCACCTCCTGTTCATTCATGATTGTGGTTATAGTAAACATACTATCTCCACATGTTATGAATGAACAGGAACACTCAGTATTGAGGATTCCTGTTCATTGATAACAGGGGCTGCCGAAAAAGAGATTAAGGACTACGTGTCCTCAATAGCTTTTCTATTTTAAAAGGAAAATACCAGGAGTCTGTTTAGACCCCCGATATTTCCCCGAAGCCCCTAAAAGTAAAGTAAAAAATAAAAATATTTATTAAAAAATGAATAAATAAATATTAATATAAAAAATTAAAAAGTTTATAAAAAATTAAGAAAAATAAAATATTTGAAAAATTTGAAAAAGTTAAAATAAACTGACAATTTTTTTTAATTTCAGTTTTGTGTCGGTTATGAAATTTTCATTTTGGTGCACCACTGGTTGTTTTAAGAACCTGCCAAAAAAGAGAATGTGCTCAGTGCCTGAATTGTGACACTTGTAGCAACAGCTTCAGGAAAATATGACTGTGGCCACATCCATCTTACCTGAGAGAGTTTCTCCAGATGAGTTGCTTTATCGGTCTCCAGCTGCTTTTTGGTAAACTGTAGTTCTTCTTTCAGACAGTTTATTTCATAGTGCAAGTTATCATAATGCTGTGGACTTTGCTTTCGTTTTCCACCTTAAAGAGGAAAAAAGAAAATAGGATTGTTGAGAGTATGGCTATGCATGAAATACCAAATAGGACAGCTAACGACAATGTTTTGTTTTTTATTACCTTGCACGATTCAGCAAAATAAATGATAAATGATTCAGTTGCCGTTTATAGGAAGTCATTCACATCATTCCTTATACATTCAGAAGTTTACAATCTAATATTCCTTTCACAATAAAAATGCACACACAGGCTAGTGACACATTTCAAGAGGAGTTCAATAGCCTATGAGTATGTCTATTGCGAGAAAGTCAGAGTACACTGTGAGAGCATAAAAACTCCAGTCAGATAGAGCCCCAGGTTGAAATGAAACACAGGGTTCCCTTACTACTAGACGGCACTTCTAATGACTATAGGCAAAATGTAAAGGTTCCAGGATATAAAAACATTTTAACTTATAAGACATAAGCAAAGTTACATTTACATAGTAGTATTTTACTGTTTATCTCAGTCGATATGGCATAAATGGTACGATTAAAGAAGAACTCTAACTTCCTTTTTTGAATGTCCCCAGTCACCCAAGGGACACAATAGATGTAGTACTTTGTGCCATCTTTTTACATGGTGTCTAAGGCTGGGTTCACCCCTAGGCGTATCGAATATGCGCGTTTGTCGCGCGTTTCGTGACACGTGTTTTTACAGCGATTCGCGGTAAAAAAACGTGCGACAAGCACGCGTTTCCGGCTGTATCCCAATGCAAACGTGCAACAAAAACGCCCCAAAGGAGCTCCTGCACTTCTTTGGGCGTAGGACGTTTTGTAGCGTGTTCATACGGCCTGTAATACGCCCAGGTGTGAACCATACCCATAGCAAATAATGGGATTTCGGTGTTTGAGCGTTTTGCAGAGCGTTCAAACGCGCTACAAAACGCCCAGGTGTGAACCAGGCCAAAGGTTAGCTGTATGGTATGGCAGGGTGCCCCCATTCCCCACCACTGTCAGAACTAAAGAAGGGATTTTATTTACAATCCATTACCGTTTCCCTGAACAGTCTAGGAAAGGTATTTATACATGAATTTATGGACCTGCATTTACATTTGTAATGCTCATGAGAGTTGTTCTTTAAGTGCAGTGTGAAACACTTTAGAAAGTCACCATACTATCCTGATTTGCCCTGTTGGATTTAAATAAAACTTCTGAGTAGAATAGACTGGTTGGTGCCCTCATCCATGAATCCAGTTTTGTGATATGTACCAGTTGTAATGAGCTGAAGTGGCACCTGTATTGGCTGCAGCGGGTATGTAGACTGACCTGCAGCAGAAATCATTTGGTGAATGGACTATGTGACAGAGATAATGTACATTATTTCAGGAACTGAAGCCCTAAGAAACTGTATAATTAGCAAAGCAAATATAATGGTTTCATTGTGAAAACATCTGTGTCATAATAAATAATATTCAGAGGATACATTTTCTCTGCTCACCGCTATCTGTACATCTACCTTTTCTGAGTACATTTTTCATGTCTTTTGTGCTACCAACTCGCATATTGGCCTTTCAGCCGAAAAAGTGACCTGACAGACAACTAATGAAAAGTTCTGCTTCATCAACGAGGGCATTCAGGTTTGATATGAGGCAGAGGGCCAGCAGAGCAGAACTCTTCCTGAAAGTACAAAACTACTATACTAAGCACTTGCCATACACCCTTCTCAATGAAGCTTTCTTCACTTCATTTAACTGACATTGGTTTGTTTGTACAAAGACATTTCAAATATCCGGCTTCTGAGAAAATTCAGCACCATAGATGCATAACCTCATTTATCAACATATTTGTTTTTATTAAAATGTGTTGTACTTGTAACATGTAATACAAAATCTTCAACATAAATAACTTAAAACTAGGGATGTTCAGATACCAAGTAACGTACACGGTACAAGTACAGATACTTTTCAAGCTCCAAGACTAGACTAGAGAAAAATTCAAATATTCCCCCTCCCCGTCCGCTCCGCCAGTCAGCGCTGGAGGATCGGACAGGGGAGGGGGGAATCCCTGCAGGTCGCCGTGAGTGATAGTCACGGCTCTTTGCAGGGAAAGATCGAGAAGTGGGCGAGCTCCGGTATGTGTTCGCTCACTTCCCAATCTACTGAGCCGACCTGTGACAGTTTCATTGTCACAGGTCGGCTCAGATCATGAGGCTGAGTGAACATCACTCATCTCATAGTTCTCCTTTAATGTATGATTTTTTTTTATTATTATTATGACCACCTGACGTTTGTAGGCAAATTAGCTATAATTTTGCATTGAAGTTGCTAGAGGACCAGACCATTATAAATAGGGAAGCAGGTTGTTTACCACAACAGTAGAAGTGATTTTTTTCTGAAGATACGGGTAAAGAACGTCCTTCAAGCTGGTGGGGGCAGTGTTATGGTTTGGGGCATGTTTTCCTGGCATGATTTGGGCCCTTTAATTCGTGTGGAACAACGTCTGAATAGCACAAGATACCAAAGTATTGTTGCTGATCAAGTTCATCCTATCATGTTGATGGCGTATCCCAATGGAGATGGTTTCTTCCAACAAGACAATGCGCCATGCCACGGTGCTCGTATTGTGCAGGAGTGGTTTCAGGAACATGAGGGAGACTTTACCTTGCATAGGTGGCCCCCACAATCACCAGATCTCAATCCAATTGAGCATTTGTGGGACGAAGTTGAAAGAGCCATCAGGCAGCTGGTTCCACAACCATCAAATCTCACAGAACTGGACAGTGCTATTCATCAGGCATGGTGTCAGATTCCTCGCATCACCTTTCAACATCTCGTGGAGTCAATGCCAAGAAGAATCGCTGCAGTATTGAAGGCAAAAGGTGGCTCCACGAAGTACTGATGGGGTGGTCATAATAATCTGGCCACTCAGTGTATATGTAAGGGATTCACTGATACCATTTTTTCAAGTACAACTACTGATACTTATCCAAGTGCTCACAGATACAAGTACTGATACATGTTCGCTTATTGTCAAGTGACAGTTTTTCTAAAACAATACAGACTAATGATTTCAGGACAGTGGTGGAGCGCCAGAGCCAGGTCCCAGCTGCAACCTCTGCAACCCTGGTAGTTCTCGTGAAAATGCCAAGTATCAGCATTGGTATCTGAACATCCCTAGTTAAAATAATAAAACATTTATTTTTAATAATAATTTAATATTTTTTTCTGAAAATAGGGGTTTCCCTTAAATTCATTGCAATGACACATAATCAGGGTTATTCACAAAAGGGTGAGGAGTTTGGAGAAGGCAGGAGAAGTGAACATTCTAGGCCAAAATAGCTGATTTGGAAAAGTTCTCCTATTCAGCTCACTTTCCAGTTCAGCTATGTTGTCCTAGATTGTTCACTTCTCCTGCGTTCTCCAAACTCTACACCCTTTTGTGAATAACCCTGAATGGGTCTCATTTCTGAAGTGTCTGACTGCAGAGCTTTCTTTATTTTCCACCTGCCCTTTTCTCCTAGTGCGTATTCAAATATTTAGGGAAGACATTGGGGGCAATTTATGTATGTGTTTGTGACAACATATTAAGCCCAAAGTGTCATGCTCTGTTATGCGTCTTTTTTGCAGTGTTCTTGCAACATATTAATGTCTACAGCTTACTGCAAATGTGTTCCAACATTTCAGCTGCATGGGATTTGCATCCAGCATCTGTGACAGTAAAAGACCTCTGAACTGTTGCACATTCTAGAAGAGCTCCTGAGCTCTTCTTAAGTATCGCAAAGATAATTCACCTTCACATCCTCAAGTAAGGCAAGTACTTCAGGGCTATTCATCTGTCACCCCGGAGGTTCACAGGCAAGCTTAAGATGATTTAGAGACAGAGACAACTTAGAGAAAATGTAGAGGCAATTCTCCTGATGAAGGCATTTAGGAATGAAGCATACTCTAGGATAACAGAGCTGTCGCTATAGGCACTAGAAATTAGGGGTACGACAGATTAAAAGATGCTGATGATGCAACCAAATTGACAAATGTCCTGGTTAGCTATCATTACTTTTTGTTGATCTCCGTGCCTAAAAATTTAGTCCCAAACTTGTTCATAAATTACCCCCAATGTCTTGTGTGACCTGAATAAATATTGATCTGAGAATGTAGACTATCAATTCACCTGGATCTGATATTACTGTGGTATAAGGCATACAGAAAAATGTATACATCACTAGGTAGCAGTTAATTGCGATGCTTCATACTTGAGCAGTAACTATGGCTGCTAGTGCACTAAGATAGAATGGCAGCCTCTATCAAATCTCTGTAGGACCCCTATGTGTCAGATTTGTCAGAACTAGATGTAAGCTTCACCCAATAGGTGGGGTTGTGGCACTTAGGGGCCCATTCAAACCTCTGCACTTTAGATGCTCAAAGTACCTCAGCGCTGAATACTAAAAAATGTCCTGGACAGGAAAGGGGGTTAACACCCCGGTCTTCAAGTGGTTAAAGAAAACTAGTTAACAATTGGAATTTGTAGTAACTTCCACTAGTGAAATGTGACCGCGTTTCATGTTATACCCCAAATATGACATGGTCCCAAAGGTAAACTTATCCTTTAACTTTGTTTTCAACAAGGATAAGTAAGAGTATAACTTTACATATGTTACGTTGATGGCACAAAGTGTGTGTGGAGCAAGAGTGTGGAAGCAAAAAAAAAACACTCTGGGGGGAATTTATCAAAACTGGAGCAGACAAAATCTGTAAGAGCTGTGCATGGCAACCAATCAGCTTCTATCTTTCATTTTTAAATCTTAACTGAACAAACTGAACAGAGATGCTGACTGAATGCCATGTGCAACTGCTCCAGATTCTGTCTGCTCCAGTTTTGATGAATTCCCCTCCTTGTATGATATGGAATTAGGAGCATGCACAAAAAATTATAACGCTGGTAGTCCACAGAGCATTGGGAAGGAAGGAAAGAAGGAAAGAAGGAAAGAAAGAAAGAAAGAAAGAAAGAAAGAAAGAAAGAAAGAAAGAAAGAAAGAAAGAAAGAAAGAAAGAAATGGACTATGATACATTTGGTACAAATAAAGTCAGCAAGTATGGTTACTGCCCAGAAGATATTAAGTATGGGCCTGTTTAGCAGGACTTTACCAGGGTCCTTTCATATACTATGTTTAGTAGTAAGTTAATGACATTTTAGAGCCATTTCTATGATCATTGCATCTAAGGGCAGGACTGACAGATGTGGTAAAAAAGAGACTACGCACCACTGTCCATTACAGCCAAGGAAGGTGCCATCTTAGCCCGTTGGATTGCAGTTGACAAGGTGCCGCATATATGACCAACTATAACACCAGTCATTTGAGGGCTGACATTTCGGTTGAGAGCTGAAATAAGCACACTGACAACCTTGACATTTATTACCAGAGACATGCCTTGAAAGTAACTGTTTTGGGAGACAGTTGAATTGGAGGGTCTAGTTCCTTTTTAAACTGCACTGGAAAATTCTGTAGCATTACTTTCAATGGTTTAGATTGCACCTAAGCATAATACTGCAGGGCGTTTTTTAAAACTGCTGCAGCACAATCTGCTGCAGTTCAGATGGATTTTCCGGCAAACACATTTTTCACAAGGATGATTAGTATTGCATATACAAGCACTGTAATAGAAGCCGCTGCACATAAAATGTAGGAGTAACGTTCACCCTTGAAAACATATGTTAAAATGTATAAGGTAAACTCTCTGTTAACCAGTATTCAACTAACCAGGACTCTCACCTAACCAGAAAAAAAAGTCTCCCGTACACTCACTGTTCTGCTGATCTGCGACATGTATTATCCTGGAAACGATTGTATGCCTTTTTGTCTTAATTTGTTTTAAGTGTGCCTATTTGCTTTTGATTACTGCATTTCAATATTAATATGAAGTCAATACATAGTTTATGGTATAGTATGGAGTATGGCATTAGTTAGACCAATTTTCAATAGTAACACTCAAGCAACCAGAAAATACATTTATCCGGAATCTACCAATCCCAGTGGATGCCGGATAACGGGGAGTTTACTGTATATTGGTCTGCAGCATACTGTTCTTACAAGGATAGTAATGAATTACCTAAAGAAGTATCTTCAGCATGCCTCCTCTTTATGTGACCTTCTAAATACGAATAGTTTACAAAAGACTTCTCACAATGTTGGCACTGAAAAGAAAACACAAAAATATATATACCTAGTCTAATATCACAGTTATTATACACATTTAAAATTGTATAGCAGTAAAGAAACAATGTTTTATGGG
>NW_017307398.1:459787-468427 GCF_000935625.1 Nanorana parkeri | reverse complement strand
AATAAAAGGTTGCCTTGTTTATAAAAATAAGACATATAAGAAAGTGTGACACGGCCACATTAGCTCACGCAATATGAATAATTAACTGAAAATCACAAATTTGCTGTGTGCTAATGTGACTGCGGACCTGAAAAACAATCAGCCTAAAGTGCCTGTAAAGGTTCTGTATACTATAGTATATACAGAGGTGATTCATGAAAACTTGACAAGATAATGAGAACACACCACTAATACTATGTGGCCCATAGTAACTCATCAGAATCCTTGTCTGATTGGTCTATACAATGAAAACTGATTAGCTCTCTATTTCATCAATCACATCAGCAGACTAAGATGATAATAGTTATGGGTAGCTATTGCAAATTATGTTTCTTTACCATCCATTGAGGGACACAGGAATATATTAAATTATAGACATGTGGGTTATGTTGCTGCCTTCAAGAGGTGGATGCTGGCAAACTTAAAGTGACACTAAACTCAGGAGTTAAATATCAAAAATGCATTCATATACCTTAATTATACACAAAAATTTATCTTATTTGTGTATCACTCGGCTGTAGATCCTCAAATCATCTCTGAATTGGTGCTGACACTGTCCTTCCTTCTGGAGGGTGACTACTTTTGTTCCATGTGTGTGTTGTAATGTAGCCACCACTCCAAGCTGGCTCCCGCGATGGGCTATAGTCTCAATACAAATAATTAAACTAAACATGAGATTGTAGTCCATCATGGGAGTGAGCCTGGAGTGCTGGCTACTTTACAACACACACACAGGGAACATGGGGAACAAAAGTAGCCACCCTCCAGAAGGAAGGACAGTGTCGGCACCAATTCAGAGATGATTTGAGGATCTACATCCAAGTGATACACAAATAAGGTACATTGTTCTTAATAGTTAAGGTACTTGAATGCATTTTTAGGATTTAACTCCTGAGTTTAGTGTCACTTTAAGGAAAAAGTTGAAGGCCAGCACACTATAACCACCTCCCCCCAACCAACATGCCTCAGTTTGTTACTGGTATCCTAGGAAGTTTGACACTTTCTCCTCAGATCTCCTTACTCGAACTATATTTTTACAGGTTTTTTCTTCTATAAACATTGTCAGTACATTCTGCATATTTCTTCTCTTTAGTCAAAACTTTTTGTTCTCTTATTCCTGGTTTGTATATAGTTAATATTTGGAGCAAGTAAAAGTGTGCTTTTTAGAAGGTTCTGAATAAACTGGCCTTGAACCACTTTCACTTGTTCACAGCTGCATTCTTGTATCATTAAAACTGTGTCTTCTTATCTCATTAGTAGTAACCACCTGTGATACCATTCTATGACCCGTGGTAGCATTTATCCATTTATATGCACGTGCATGATTTTTATTGGTTTATGCTCCATCATCCATTTCTTAGTTTTATATATATATACATATATATATATATATATATATACAGTGGGGCAAAAAAGTATTTAGTCAGCCACCAATTGTGCAAGTTCTCCCACTTAAAAAGATGAGAGAGGCCTGTAATTGGCATCATAGGTAGACCTCAACTATGAGAGACAAAATGAGAAAACAAATTTTTTATATATATATATATATTCCTTGTTTTACAATAAACCTTTTAATATAGAGTGAATACACAACTTGGTGTGACTCTTTATTCCCAAGTACTTGTCTGAAGCTGGCAGCACGATCGAATCCTGGGGAACTCTAAAATTGGAACCCTAACACGCTACTCCCAGGAATTTCCTTGGTGGCCGTACCTGAACCCCGCTAGATCAAAGATTGCAGGGCCTTCCCTCGGGCACAGGGCTCTGATTGTGGCATTTCCCAGTGTACTGGTTTGTTAGCCCTTTACAGGTTCAGAGCCAAGTCACAGCCCCTGATGTAAACCAGTCTCTAGAGAATCGCTCTGAAAGTAAGCCCAAAGATGGTGACCTTCAGACACTGGGCTCTGCATTATGGCACTTTCCAGACAGGTGAGTACAGGCGTTCAGTTGGCCACAGACCTTCTACAGTTTTAGACTAGTGCTACAACCTCTGGTGTACCCAGTCTCTAGTCTTCCTGTGATGGAGATATCTTGGTAAGAGGTATCTCTGCTAAAAGCTCTGCATTGGGCTCTTTTCAGACCTTCGTGTCCTGGCCAGTCACAGACTGCTACCGCGTTTGTAGAACAGTGGGATAACCTGCAATGTAACCCAGCCCCTGATATTTTCCTGTACAAATGTACCTCAGAAAATAATGAAGGCTTCCTAGTATGTTACCTTTTGATGCTATACTACAACATCATTTGCATGGTCTAATGTTTTCTATGGACAATTAACTCTGCCATGGCGTCTCCCAGTCCTTGTACTGTGCCTGTTAGTAGAATGCTGTTTTCACCCTCTGAACACTGACTCTATTACTAGATGTCTATTTATGGTTACCACATTTCTATACTGCTGCACCCTAATACTGTATATAGCTATAAAATTAGGGCCCGTTCTGCACCAGATCAATGCAGGTCACCACAAGGACACAAAGAAAACAATTGTTTTCTATGTGTCCCATTCACACCACAATGGCAGGGCGCTCCAATAAAATGCAAACATGCATAGAAGCATGTATGAAGTGTACACATTGTGCACTCCACATAAAGTTAAATTAAAAAATGTAAACAGTGACAGCTTCAGCAGTGTGCGATGCAACACACACTGCCAGGGCTGCTGCAGCACACTAGCCTACCAAAACGGAGAGTTTTAGCGGACGGTCTAGCGTGAATGGGCCCTACAAATTCTTCTTGGCAACTTGGCTAGTTTAAAGCTGAATATCAGGATAAGGAAATAGACGTGTATTCTTACTTGAATCTTGGTGTGCTTTGTAGAGTTCTTTTAGATCTCTGTAGAATTCCAGCATGAAACTTTGCCTCTGTGCAGTAATAAAGAACGGTCACTGCAGCTCCCTCACCTTGGAACTGGTCTTGCATCTGCCGCCATCTTTTTCTGTAGGCAGCTTGGAGTGAGTGGGCCTGTTAGGTCCCTTCTACAGCTTTGCTATCTGTATGGGCTATGTACAGTAGAGTGATGATGTCACTGATACTTTTCCAAGTAAACACTGGGCTGCACATAAAGCATTTTTTTAAATCATTTGTGGCTATTGGGGAATATATTTAAATGAGAGTTTTCATACCAGGCGTTCAGCTTTAAATATGAATTGCTTAATAGTCACTTCGCTGACACTGACACGAGATCTGCAGCTATAGAAAAAGCATGGGACTGGATTTTGTGGCCAGACTATGGGCAGTGGATATACAGGGGATATAGGTTTACACCTATGTGCAAGAATGTGTACACTAAATAGAAAATAATAACCTGTATTATCTTTCACATACTTATTCCCTGTAATTTTCTTCTCCATTTACCTTGTGGCAGGGCCCGGTGCTAGCACTGATCATCATTTGCTGTGCAGCAATCATCTTCTTCCTCAGCTTGCATTCATCTTTGAGTGCCTTTATTTCTGTGCTCTGCTTGGTTATCTTTACCTGTAGCTGTTCACACTCATTCTTGGCTGCACGGGCCTTCTCTTCCAATGTCTGTAGGTTAGAAGTGAGGTACTCCTGGGAATGCAGCAAATATTCAATGGTGAACTGAGTGAGTCTGATCAGTTTAATCAATACTGGATCCAGGCTGCTGTGACAGTGCGGGCACTTCTCATTTTCCACATTGCAAAAAGTAACGCCCATAATGTTGTCTTGAAGAGTTAGAAAATCCAGCTCGTTGGCTACTCTGTCCACATCGATAGCTCCAATTCTTCTCCAGTCCACACTTTCATGGCGTGGCCGGAACTTGAAAAGTGTACCATGATTAGAAGAAGGCATCCTGCCAGGAGAAAGGAAAGGATGGGACATCCAAGGTGCATTTAGCATCGTAGAGACCTGAGCCACATCCTGCTCAAAGGGGTAGTAAACATTGTCATGGAAAGGCTAAAACAAAAGAAGGGGAACATGTATGAGATTAAACCATGAACTGAAACAAATGAAGCTTACATACAATACAACCATACTGACTGTGTGCATGCAAATGTTGAGTTTAGATTGTAATATATACTTAAAGTTCAATGTTAAATCAAGTGGCTGAATATAGAGTTAAAATAGAATGTTCACATCTGTAAAATTGTTCATTCATTCCTCTGGCTCAGTTTTCAATGCCAGTGTGTACGCATTTACATGCACACACGTGTAAATTACACAGTAATGGCTCATGCACACAACCGTATGAAAATAGGGCAATAGTACACAGGATCTTGCTAGCAGAAGTGTACACGTACATGTAATGTTTGTGCAATGTTTACATGCATACAGTGTATAGGGCAAAGGTGCCCCAGTACGCTAGCAGGCTCAAGCTGACTGCATCCTAGTAACAAAGGATCCTAGGCGGCAAGGAGCCACCTGCATCCTAGCAACAAAGGACTCTAGGCAGCTTGAGCCACCTGCATCCAAACAATGAAGAACGCTAGGCGGCAAGAAGCCCCCTGCATCCTAGCAACGTAGAACGCTCTGCTGAGCCGCGCTGAAAGCCGAAGCTGGCCGAGCGGCCGGCCGTTGGCCAGCCGACAGCCTGCTTCTGACAGCTGGGCGGAGCCAGCTGTGATCTTACAGCTGGCTCCGGCCACTTGCAGAGAGATCAGCGTGCCTGGTTACCTGCTAACCAGGAACACTGATCTCCAAACAGCAAACTCTCCCTGGCGCCCCGGGAGTCTCCTGCTCCCGGCCGCCAGGGAGAGAAACATTGCTGTTTCTTTTTTTTTCTTTATTTACCTGCATCCTAGCAACAAAGAACTCTAGGTGACCCAAACCACCTGCATCCTAGCAACAAAGAACTCTAGGTGACCCAAACCACCTGCATCCTAGCAACAAAGAACTCTAGGTGACCCAAACCACCTGCATCCTAGCAACAAAGAACTCTAGGTGACCCAAACCACCTGCATCCTAGCAACAAAGAACTCTAGGTGACCCAAACCACCTGCATCCTAGCAACAAAGAACTCTAGGTGACCCAAACCACCTGCATCCTAGCAACAAAGAACTCTAGGTGACCCAAACCACCTGCATCCTAGCAACAAAGAACTCTAGGTGACCCAAACCACCTGCATCCTAGCAACAAAAAATGCTAGGCGGCTCAAACCAGCTGCATGCTAACAACGAAGTATGCTAAATGGCTCCTGCTGCCTAATATCCTTTTTGCTAGGATACAGGCGTCTCCAAAAAGGTGCCTTTGCACTGTATGCTACACACGTAAACATTAGCACAAACGTTTACCTGCATACATTGTAATATATGACTTTTCTATTTTCATTTTATGGATCTGAACGCAGAGCAAGTTTACTGATCTTTATGCACTGTGTACACACATCATCTGTACGGATAACAATGCAGAGTTTCTTTATGGCCGTGTGCACGAACCCAAATACTGACTGACTTTTCTACTTTGATTTTACGCTGCTGTACACAGTACAAGATAACTAAACACAGCGCAGCTGTGTGCATGGGTCCATAGCCTGCAATGCTGCTGTGTTCTGATCCATACCCTGTTTCCCTGAAAATAAGACCTACCCCGAAATTAAGACCTAGTACCATTTTTGGGAATTGCTAAAATATAAGACCTACCCCGAAAATAAGACCTAGTTGTGATCATTCCCAGGGCCGGTGGTGTCATAAGGGGGAACTTGAAGAGCCGCTAGAGAGAATCAGCGGTGCCAACGAAGCCGGCGCTAGAGGAAGCGAGGCTGCAGCGCAGGAAGCAGAGCCGCATAAGCCGATGTTTCCTCTGTAGCGCCGGCTCCTGTCACAGACGGAGTGCATTTGGTATCACTCCGCCTGTGACAGGAGCCGGCGCTACAGATAGTGAAAGCGTGCTTCGCCATTTTGGATCATTTAATTTGGATTTGCATTAACTTTGGTTTGTTAAACATAAAAAAAAAGACCTACCCCGAAAATAAGACCTAGTGTGTTTTTTTGAGCCAAAAACAATATAAGACAGTGTCTTATTTTCGGGGAAACACGGTAATAACCCATAGACTGTACACATCTGAATGCAGCATTTTTACAACCATGTGCATGACCCCTGGAGGTCCACATATGTATGGAACTAAACATGTTCTCGCTGGTGACTGATCACTGATACAAGAAACCCATTTCTGAAGCAGGGAATTAGGAGCTACAACACATCCCAGCCTCATTCATCACTGGGGCCCTCAGAAATGGAATCTAATGGTAACTCAGCCTAAAACAAACCCATCCCTGAGGTGTGAGGCAAAGCCCAGCACTATGGGTCAATTCACCAAAGTACAGCAACCCAAAGTGGAATAGTAAGGGAATGACTACCATACATGTGGCCTCATACAGACTGGAAACTCGCCCGCTCATCTGACATGGCATTCACAAAACCAAGACTCAACCAGTCCACAACGACAGCCAGGAACATGCTAAAGCCTGAGAAGATGTGTGTGATCCTGAGACAAGTTCCCACAGGCTGCACATTCCTCCTCTGCCACGGAGAATCCTTTGTGAGGAATACATCCCAGCCCTGTGTGATCCCTATAGGAGGAATACATCCCGGCCATGTGGGGCCCTAAGTGAGGAATACATCCCAGCCCTGTGTGATCCCTATAGGAGGAATACATCCCAGCCCTGTGTGATCCCTATAGGAGGAATACATCCCGGCCATGTGGGGCCCCTATGTGAGGAATACATCCCAGCCCTGTGTGACCCCTATATGAGGAATATGACTCAGCCCTGTGTGACCCCTATAGGAGGAATACATCCCAGCCCTGTGTGACCCCTATATGAGGAATATGACCCAGCCCTGTGTGACCCCTATATGAGGAATACATCCCGGCCATGTGGGGCCCTAAGTGAGGAATACATCCCAGCCCTGTGTGACCCCTATGTGAGGAATACATCCCAGCCCCCTGTGTGACCACTATAGGAGGAATACATCCCAACCCTGTGTGACCCCTATAGGAGGAATACATCCCAGCTATCCCACCTCCCAGTGTGAACCCTATAGGAGGAATACATCCCAGCCCTGTGTGACCCCTATAGGAGGAATACATCCCAGCCCTGTGTGACCCCTATAGGAGAAATACATCCCAGCCCTGTGTGACCCCTATATGAGGAATACATCCCGGCCATGTGGGGCCCTAAGTGAGGAATACATCCCAGCCCTGTGTGACCCCTATGTGAGGAATACATCCCAGCCCCCTGTGTGACCACTATAGGAGGAATACATCCCAACCCTGTGTGACCCCTATAGGAGGAATACATCCCAGCCCTGTGTGACCCCTATAGGAGAAATACATCCCAGCCCTGTGTGACCCCTATATGAGGAATACATCCCGGCCATGTGGGGCCCTAAGTGAGGAATACATCCCAGACCTGTGTGACTCCTATATGAGGAATATGTCCCAACCCTGTGTGACCCCTATATGCGGAATATGTGCCAGCCCTGTGTGAGGAATACATCCCTGCCCTGTGTGACCCCTATATGCGGAATACATCCCAGCCCTGTGTGAGGAATACATCCCTGCCCTGTGTGACCCCTATATGCGGAATACATCCTTGCCCTGTGTGACCCCTATATGAGGAATACATCCCAGCCCCCTGTGACCCCTATAGGAGGAATACATCCCAGCCCTGTGTGACCCCCTATATGAGGAATACATCCCAGCCCCCTGTGACCCCTATATGAGGAATATGACCCAGCCCTGTGTGGCCCCTATGTAAGGAATACGTCCCAGTCCTGTGTGACCCCTATATGCGGAATACATCCCAGCCCTGTGTGACCCCTATATGAGGAATACATCCCAGCCCTGTGTGACCCCTATAGGAGGAATACATCCCAGCCCCCTGTGACCCCTATATGAGGAATATGTCCCAGCCCTGTGTGGTTCCTATCTGAGGTATGAGTCCCAGCCCTGTGTGGACCCTATGTAAGGAATACGTCCCAGCCCTGTGTGGCCCCTATGTAAGGAATACGTCCCAGCCCTGTGTGGCCCCTGTGTGAGGTATATTAGTCCCAACACTGTGTGGCCCCTATGTGAGGAAGACGTCCCAGCCCTATGTGAGGAATAGGAGTCCCAGCACAGTGTGGCCCCTATGTAAGGAATAAGATTCCCAGCCCTGTGTGAAGTAGAAGAGTACGGGACTGTGTGGCCCTTTTGCGATGTTTAAGAGTTTCAGCTCTGAGTGGCCCCTCAGCATCCAGAGCGCAGCAGGGAGTAATCCGTGGCCCCGGGCCATACTCTTCATACAACACACATCTCCTCCCACTACTAGAAACATTCGGCGGATAACACTGGGCAGAGACACCCCAGGACAGAATCCCTTCGTATCCCCCGCGTACAGGAACACTGCGCCCCACAACTCCTCTCCCAGCCCCCGTGTACTCACCATGTCCCCTCCTCCAATTCTTCTTCATCCGGGGACTCGCTCATCACTAGGCATTTGGCTGAAGGGGGGACACGGGTGAGCTGCACGGTTACCGCGGCAACAGGAGATGCCTCCTCCCCCAATCACCACGCAGCACTGTGCACAGATTGAGATGTAGATGGCGGCTCCGCCCCCTGTTGCGTTCCTGTGTGGTGGGAGCACGGCGGCGGCGGCGGTGATGATG
>NW_017307398.1:452841-459684 GCF_000935625.1 Nanorana parkeri | reverse complement strand
GGGCAGTGCCAAACGGTGCTGGAAGGAAACAAACAAGGAGCAAACGTGGCAGAGCAGAGACATACGGGGGAGCCGAGACAGTTCATTACACAGCTATGTGTATGGAGAGCTGGCCCTGACTCTGTAATAAGAAGACCCTTTTCCGCTGTATTCCTCTCATGTGATACTATGGGAATGTATTGCAGCATCACACTCATACCTCAGCGTCTACATTGAATGATCGAAACAACACACTTAATGCAAGCTCCCCATTGGTCCTGGTTTACAATCATTAAAGCTGAACTGAGGGCACCTTGAATTGTATTTCAATACATAACTCAAAGACGTTGAAGGATATAAATCCACTTTGTGACAAAAGGTTGAAAAAAAAACACTCACATGCTCTCTGCTCCTCCCTGTCCATTTCTGCTGCAGCAACATCTGGCAGCGCGGCAGGAGAACTGCCACTGCTGCGCTAGGAAGACTCACCTAGCGCAGCAGAAGGCACATGGTGACCCACTTTTGGGTGCGACCCACAGGTTGCGATCCACAGTTCTAGAATCTTTAGACGTTTTTTAAAATAAGAGTGTGTACCTACACTATATTGCCAAAAGTATTGGGACGCCTGTCTTTACACTCACATGAACTTTAATGGCATCCCAGTCTTAGTCAGTAGGGTTCAGTATTGAGTTGGCCCACCCTTTGCTACTATAACAGCTTCAACTCTTCTGGGAAGGCTGTCCACAAGGTTTAGGAGTGTGTCTATAGGAATGTTTGACCATTCTTCCAGAAGCGTATTTGTGAGGTCAGGTACTGATGTTGGATGAGAAGACCTGGATCGCAGTCTCCGCTCTAATTCATCCCAAAGTTGTTCTATCGGGTTGAGGTCAGGACTCTTGGTATGCTGATGCCTTAAGAGTTCCCTTCACTGGAACTAAGGGGCCAAGCCCAACCCCTGTAAAACAACCCCCCACCATAATCCCCCCTCGACCAAACATTACACTTGGCACAATGCAGTCAGGCAAGTACCGTTCTCCTGGCAACCGCCAAACCCAGACACATCCATCGGATTGCCAGACAGAAAAGTGTGATTCGTCACTCCAGAGAACACGTCCCCACTTCTTTAGAGTCCAGTGGCGGTGTGCTTTACACCACTGCATCCAACGCTTTGCATTGCACTTGATGTAAGGTTTGGATGCAGCTGCTCGGCCATGGAAACCCATTCCATGAAGCTCTCTACGCACTATTTTTGTGCCAATCTGAAGGCCACACGAAGTTTGGAGGTCTGTAGCTATTGACTCTGCAGACAGTTGGCGACTTCTGCGCACTGTGTACTTCAGCATACACTGACCCCGCTCTGTCATATTACATGGCCTACCACTTCATGGCTGAGTTGCTGTTGTTCCCAGTTGCTTCCACTTTGTTATAATACCACTTACAGTTGACCATGGAATATTTAGTAGCAAGGACATTTCACAGAACACCTAAATCCAATGATTTGGAGGGGTGTCCCAATACTTTTGGTAATATAGTGTATATTCTCCTGGTCTCGTCATGTAATCGCTGTTCCTGCAGCTGACAGGCAGATAATTTACAATGTAAAGGAAAAGTAACTCTTCATAGATATTCATGTATATATGTCCGATATTCATGGACCCGAAGGGAGGAGGAGGATCTTTAGTTATTGCGTTGGAAGCCCATATCGGAGACCCAGGGTACCCAGTGGGAGATATGTGGCATGTGCACTTTGTGTTTGGGTCAAACAAAGCCTATGACATTTACACATTGTTCCAAGCTACATTTTAGAAAACATAGAATTGGACAGCAACAGAATAAAGGGCTCTCATTAACAAGCCATGGTATGCATTAATGCAGTAAACAGTTTTTTTGTAAAGCTGTGCCCCAAGCTATCTACCATGGAGGATACAGTTTTATATCTGACATCAAAGCAGCTAACAAAAGAGAAAATTGTCCTTATTAAATAATAATGGCATTTCCTAACATTTTAACAGCAATTGTCTGCAGGAGCAAGTAAGTAAGAGCATCTGCAATAGCAAAAAATTTCCACAGCCTCAGGCATCAGTCTATGTACACTGTCTCTACATAGATGGTAATGCCATAGATCAGTCCCCTATGCATAAAGCATTCAAAAGGAACATTTTTGTGTTCATAAGTGTCTGTATACATTGAAATGCAGCAGGTAATTACTGTTGTGTAAGGCTGTCAGTGGTAGCCAACAGCTTCTGGACCTTTGGAATTGTTCGAATGGCACAAATTGGCCTCATAGAAGTCTATAGAACTGGATGCTACAATTAGTAGGACTGGAAGCTGTGGGCAATGGTAGCATTATCATTGACTGTCATCATAGTGGAATACCTGGCAAAGGACGCCACAAAGTTAAGTGCAAATTGCACATTATACTGACCATTCTTCCTATAGCTCTCCAGTTTAAAATATTTCAAAGCTCTTTTTTAGGCTACATTCACATGGGCAAGAAATATCTTGTGGATTGCTGGATCAGAGGAGGAGATAGGGTGAAGGGACTGGTCAAAAAGCCAGCCGGCTGCGAGGTTTAGGTGAGTATATCTTTGTTATATTCATCCCCAGACAAAAAAACAAGCACTTAACCCTTGCAGTCTGGGGGTAGCCTCACTGCAAGGGTTAAGAATATGTATGCCCATGTCTTTTTTTAGATGGATGTTGTTTTACTACACTGTTCTATGTTGTAGATGTTTTATTATGTCTTGATGAAAACAATAAAAAACTTTTGACAGTAAAGAATGTGTATGCCCAAAGTTCGTCTTTAAACTGTGATATTCCAGATACCATAGTCCACATGCCATTATCTAGTGCAGGTTCAAATCTGATTGGCTAGTGTGGGGCAAAACAAATACTTCCTATGTAAGCCATATTGACAAACAATTATTGTTACAAAGATTTTAACGAGTTGGTTATTTAAAGTGGAAATTCCCTTTATTATTCTTAAGTGCATTGTTTACTCTATATTATTTTAAAAATCATCTGTAAGCTTTGCTGAGGGAAAACATAATTGTTGAACAAATTGCTTTATATAAAATACAACTGAAATTATGAAATTATTATTTCTTTATTATAAAAATACTTACGGTTAACGTGTTCCTAGGCTATGTAGAGTAAAGTATTCACTTATTCAGAACAAGCAGTTAAAGAGATTTAAAACAAGCCCTCACAGACCTATCTAGGTGCTGGTACTGTGAAGTATTTCATAATTAAAAATCCTCAAAGCTCACAACAGAATCGAAAGTTTCCAACAGCTTAGAGACATCTGCTGTGTGGTTACATTAGAAGGCTGGCAGGCTGGCAAGATTATGCTTCCATAGGAAATAGCCTCTGTTGTGAATTGTAAAGACAATCCACAGTGCCCATAATTACAGAGGTGAATGGGGGTTGTTTTACAGTGTTTTTACTGCTTGTCCAGAATGTGTGAATGCTTTAAAGAGCAGGGTCTGGACACGGGTTTTCTTGTAGAAATACACTGGCCTAAGAATCTGGAGCATCTGACATGTTCATATGTACCAAGCTGCCCTTGTCATTTGCAGCGCACTATACCGTGTTTGTTTGTGGTGCATGAATTGGATGTTTCTCCACAGATGAAAATATTCAAGGAGAATGAAAAATTTATATTATCTATAAACCGTAACTTACATAAAATGGGCAGGCAATAAAGCATATTCAAAGGTTGGTCCTTAAAAATAAGCAAATAATAGGCACATGTAGCAACATGAGAATCATTTTAACAGACAAATTAAAATTAAAATCTCTATTACTATAAAATTAAAAATTTCTTATTGGATTTTTATTGTTTATGCCGTACTAGTTTTGACGTTGACCCTCAAAAGTGTACACATGGCTTTTTATGGGAATAATCCAAAAGATCAGGAGATAATGCAAATGGATGATGTTGATGATGGCAGCCTTGCTTTAAATGCCTGGTAGAGTAGACATAGTAGAGGGAAGGTTTGGGCTGCATAGGCAGCAAGAGTCCACATAGCAGTTTGACTGCAACTAGCTTTATTGTGTTTCCAGCATTAAAGTGACATTAAGCACAAAATATACCCTTGCCTCTCCATCACTTACGTAACATTATTTCAGTGCCTATATGTCAAGGACATGAACCATTTGTCCAGCTCCAGAGGCTACCAGCCTCACAAGGTTTCTTCTCAAAGTATAAAGAAGTTCTGTGCAGGCAGCTGCTTTAATTATAAAGGATAACCACAGTAGTGACATAATCGAGACCTGACTAGAACAGCTTCTTAAGGCTGAGAGAAATGTAGAACCCATTGTGACAGTAATTAGGTCTGGACACCCCAAAACTACTTAGGAAACCCCGTTGTCCACTGAGTTTGTTGAAATTGACCACTTCTACACATGATTTGTTTTGGAAGTTCTTCAATCCTAACAGGCCTATGTTATGGCTGCTTTGTGGCCATCCTCTTAATGAGCGATCATAATGCACTGTGTGACAACCAGAATACCAAGTAGTTATAAACTGACAGATCCCCTGGTATGCAGATTTCACCTAAATAGCCTAAACTCATGTAACCAGTGAATAACCCTGTTAACAAAACTAGTTTCGAAATTTCACCCAGAATATATAACTTTGGACCTGGGGGCACTACGTTAGTAACACATATGTAAATAGATGTATCATAAAACACTGGCCGCATATATACATACAATGCACCCCTGTCTTATGGGGTACAGAGGGCCAAAGGCACACATTGCCCCTTCTGAGGGAACCATACCTAACAGGTATGTCAAGTCTGGTATCTGGTACCCTTGCCAATTATGTATTTCTTAGAAACAGGCCATGCCAGTGTCCTAGCAAATATGCTATTCTGGTTTCTGAACTTCTAATTAGATAGAAATACATTTATTTGTAGAACTGCAAAATGAAGAGAGTTCATGAGGAGTTCGTGAACCAGGCAGCCAAATCTAGTTACATAGTCAGTCAGGTTGGAAAAAGTCCATTGAGTTCAACCTATAGAGATAAGAGAAAAAAAAAAAAAAGAAGTAAAACCTAAAACAGAACACTATGCCTACAGTTACCCACTGTTGATCCAGAAGAAGGCAAAAAAACACCTATTAGGTATAGTTCAATTTGCTCCAACGCGGGGAAAAAATCCTTCTTGATCCCATAAGGCAATCAGATATTCAGTGGAACAACAATCTAGACACTACTAGAATATCAAAATGATATTAACATAGGTGTCACCCAGCCAATTTGTATTACATCTGTCCTAGATACTTTAGCTGTGCATTCTGTATTTATTTTGGCAAATACCATTGGTAGTGGGCAATCCCACCTCTACTTTTTCTTAATTAGATTTGAGGGAATAGTAGAAAATCTAACTTCTCCAACAGTGTGATCTAAATCCTTCAGCTGGCAATGCATCCTCTCCACTTGTGTGATCCAAGCCTTTCAGTTGGTGAGGTATCTTTTCCACCTGTGATATCCTCTATTCTCAGCAACTGATCTGTCCACTTCACCCGTGTAATCCATTTCCCCCAACTGGTGATCTTTTCTCTCCATCTGTGTTATTCAATTACCTCAGCTTGGACTCTATCCTCTCTACCTGTTTGATCAAATCCCCTCAGCTGGTGATCTGTCTTCTTCACCCCTATAATACAGGTCCTTCAGATGATGATTTTTCTTCTCTGTATGTACTTCTTATAATGCATTTCAAGTAGAAAATCCTTTCTTTCCTATGTGGTCGGTTCACATCAATGTCCTGCGGTTGTTGTGTTTTTAAAATGAAACTATATGGGTCAATTCACACCTACGCAAGCGCATTAAAACACGTGTTGCAACACGCACGCATAGCTGTGAACGGGGATCTAAAGCCTCCCTCTACCTATTGACGTGAAAGGGTGAGTGGAATCAAACTGAATACTTAAAAAACATAAATGCTTTTCCCATGTGCATGTGATCCTGGGCTTTGACTTTTGTTATTGTCTTTGTATGGGGTGGCTTCTTTGCATTTTGATTATTTGTTATTTATTTGTTATTATTTGTCCCTTTCTCGCTCTCTGACCACAATCTTGTAAGTTTCACACTCGCCCTGTCCCCAAGTTTTTTTACATGCTGGCTTGTGAGTGTGCTGGGAAAGCTTTTTGCTGTTTAAAAAAAAAATATTATTAACAGTCACAATTAACAATTTAAACTAAATACTTTGTGAATAAATCCCTGTTTCCTCGATAATACCGGTCTGTGCGCAAGCGTAGATGCTTAAGTCGGCAAATTCAACTACGTCGGCGTTCTCGACAGAGCACCGGTATCTGCGTTTAGCATTGGGGCATTTTCACGAGTATGAGTACTCGTGAAAATGCCAAGTATTGGCACTGGTGTGTCTCTACTTAAAAATATAATGCATTGCTCGGACTTGCAGTCCTACATACTGTAGTTGGAGCTATTCTGTCAGGGTACCCTGCACAGGCGGTCTCACACCACATGCAGGTACCCACACAGGATGACCAAATTAATATGACCACACAGGATAGGGTTATATGAACAGTTTATTGGTTCCACATCAACAAAACTACAAACCCAACTAAGAGGGGTAACAGGCCTGCAGATGTACAGCAGGCCTCGGGATACCGTAAGAGTGGTCAGGTACAAGCCGAGTCGTTAACAGGAGGGCAGCGCGGTACAGGAACAGGATTGATGAAGAGTGGTCAGGTGCAAGCCGGGTCGTCAACAGGAGGGCAGCGCGGTACAGGAACAGGATTCAACGGAGAGTGGTCGGGTAACAAGCCGGGTCGGTGACAGGTTTTCAGATAGGAAGCAAGGTTCAGGAAGCAAGGTTCAGGAAGCAAGGTTCAGGA
>NW_017307398.1:441785-452269 GCF_000935625.1 Nanorana parkeri | reverse complement strand
ACTTGTAGTCCTACATAGTTGGTGCTATTCTGCATTGCTGTATAATCATCATACAGCAATGCAGAATACCACCAGCTATGCGGGACTACAAGTCCCAGCAATACATTATAATAAAAGTCAGCACTACAGAATATCACCAGCATCCCCCCACATTTCCCAGCGCCCCCCTTCCCACTCCAGACTTACCTTTCCTCTCCTGCAGAGCCCTCTTCCTCGTCTCTCCGCGGCCAGTTGGCGGGGCTAAGAGGAGAGGTTCCTCACACAGCAGAATGTGCTGCCCGGCTGTGCCTGCAGCACATTCTGCGGGACTGGTGACAGCCTCTCCATCCCCGCCACACAGCCATCCATACATGCTGCGGGTGGCTGTGCGGCAGGGATGGAGCGGCACGATCTCGGGGGGTTCCTCTTCTTCCTCGCTGGGCCCCCCCAAGTGGCGGAACACCAGGGCCCAGTCACAATTGCGACCGCTGCGACCCTGGTAGTTCCCCCAGTGCCCCCCAGTATACTCTTCTCCTCACTTTTTATCACCCAAAATATGGGCGTGGTTTGCTTATCTTTACCTTTAATTATGATGTCAGAGGGGTGTTCCTTTTCGAAAAACGATCCCTTTAACTACCGGAAGAGGGCAATATTGGACTTGAATTGATTCTAGACTTTTCTTTAAATTGCAACATTATCCCTTAAGATTGAAGCAATTTATTGACACACTGGTTAACTTAAAATCCTTCATTGATAACAACATTATATCCAACCTAATTATTCGTACTAAAACCCAAAACACATCAAACTAATAATATGTGCTAATATGTTTCAATGAGTATAACCACACAATATATAATGAATATAGGTTGAATATGGTAAGTATATATATGGAAAAAATGTTTTATAGCATAATGTAAAAAAAAAACTTTTTTTTCTCAAAATTTTCAGTAATTTCTCCTGAATATAGTAAAAAATAAAACCCGCAGTGGTGATTAAATACCACCAAAAGAAAGCTCTATCTGTCCCCAAAAAATGGTATAAAATTCATTTCAGTACAGCGTTGCGTGACGGAATAAATGTCAGTCAAAGTACCGCAGCGCTGAACACTGAAAAATGGCCTGGCCAGGTAGGGGATCTAAACACCTGGTCTTCAAGCAGTTAAAATTCCAACATTATCCCTTAAGATTGAAGCAATGTGCTGACACACTGGTTAACGTAAAAATCTTCATTGATAACAACATTATACCCACATAGCCTAATTATTTGTACTTAAAGCATAAAACATAAAAGAGAGGAGAAGAGATGGGGTTTTTTGGCTAGCAGAGTGACAAATCCAATAGACTTCACGCTAAAAGTAGATATAAAAATGCAAAACGCGAAACACGTCGAGCGCCACCAGCATCGCGTGACTCCCCTGGTCATTACCACCCCCATACCCACCCTGCCTGTTCCACTAGAAGGTTCTTTATTTTTTCCCTTGAATGATGTACCAATGATGATGTACTGGTTCTAATACTGTACCTGTATTCACATATATTTTGTTTTTGCTCCTGTATATTTGAACCTCATTTGTGGAACTCCACAATTCTTCAAGGGCGAGTTCCACCAATTTCTATCCAAGGGCGAGTTCCCTTGATATTTTAATTATTGCGCCCAATGCTTTCTTTTGTTTTAACAAGATGTTTTGTCAAATCAATTTTGTTTTTTTATATCTACTTTTGGCGTGAAGTCTATTGGATTTGTCACTCTGCTAGCCAAAAAACCCCATCTCTTCTCCTCTCTTTTATGTTTTTTTACAATCAATCAGGGGTGGCTTCCAGAGATTTGGGATCTGTGCACCATAAATTAACCTTGTCTACTTAAAGCATAAACCCATCAAACTGATAATATATGCCAATATGTTTCATTAAGTATAACCACACAATATATAATGAATATAGGTTGAATATTATAAGAGTAAATATGAGAAAAAATATATATAAAATTATTCAATTCAGTATGTATATGCTTCATGCCATACTAATAATACAATTGAGATTTTTGCTAATACAAATCAATAATAATTGTATCAAAGTAAATATTTTATAATGCTAGATAAAAAAAAAAATTTTGTCATAATTTTTTTTTTTAAATCAAAGACTCTATTGTCCATTGTTTTTGCAAAACATTTGATTCTAACACAGTCTAGCTCAAGGCCATTCCTTATCTTGTTGATGATATTTCTCACGATTCACAACCTGGGAATATGGCTCCATGGCTATTCTGTATCTTATTGATGGTTGATGCCACAATTTACTGGCTGGGAACGTGTGGGATTAAGGTTCCAAGACACATGCTGATAAAGCTTTTGTTCAGAACTCATAAACTTAAGTTCCATTTAGATCTGTTAGACAGTACAAAATGGCTTTCAGGATGCCATCTTATAATGTGTAGAATAACATGTATAGGCCTTATTGTTTAAGTCTTTTTAGCCTCTCATCCAGACCCCGTCAACTCTTTACTACTTTTTACTCTCTACTGTTTTGGACCTGCTCACAAATTTAGATTGGATCAAAGGTTCCGTACTTATATCTGCCGCCTGGCCTGATTATACAGAGTGTACACTCTCAGAGATAGAAGGATTCACACTGAGACACGTTCAGGGTAAGGTACTTCTGTTTTTATTCTTCTGCTTTTACATGGTTTTATTTAGGCAGCTGAACACGTATATTTAAGCGTAGCATTGCAGAAAAGCATTTTAGTTTATATATTCTAGCTTATCATTGGTTAGATCCATTCATGCATAACTTCCTGCCAGGATGTTTATATCTTTCGTCTTGGGTGTTGTCCTGAAGAGGAGGCGCCATCTTGGTTCATATTTCTAGTGCGTACTTCGGATATGAGGGGGAGGGGGTGCTTAGCACCAATTTCTGAGTAAGGCAAACGAGAGCGAAAAGCAAAATAACATATATATTACAATTGATCTATTGAGATAGGCATTTTGTCATAATCGTACTTAACCACATCCAGTACACTACTATGTCCGCCACCGCCCACTAACTCACTCACTGCCCAGGACATTGCCACTCATTTTAAAAACAAAATAGATACAATTCGGGATCAGATCGCCACTGTCCAATCAACTTCACCTATTAATGTACCAGACCCACCATCACACCTGTTACTTACTCCTTACTCCCATTCTTCTCCAAACTCCTAGAACGCCTTATCTACAGCCGCCTGAGCTGCCACCTCGCTGTTAACCTTCTCCACCCCTTACAGTCTGCCCCCTACACTCCACTGACACCGCTCTCCTAAAACTCACTAATGACCTACTAACCGCTAAAAACAATGGCTACTACTCCTTACTCTTGCCATTAGACATTTCTGCTACTTTTGACACTGTTGACCACCTGCTCCTCCTCAAAAAACTCCACTCGCTTGGCCTACAAGACTCTGCTCTCTCATGGTTCTGCTCCTTTAGCGTCACCTACAAATCTAACTCCTCCCCTCCTCTTTCTATAGGGGTCCCCCAAGGCTCTGTCCTTGGACTCCTCCTCTTCTCCATCTACACTTTCTCCCTTGGTCAGTTAATAACCTCAGTTAATGGCTTCCAATACCATCTCCATGCCGATGACACTCAAATCTATCTTTCTACTCCACGACTGCGTGTCACTAATCTACTAAGTGACATATCGGTCTGGATGTCGCAACACTTCTTAAAACTCAACTTCAAAAACTGAGCTCATGATATTCCCTCCCCCCTCCCACGAGCACCTTCCCCCAACTTTTATCTTGAGATTGATAACACAACTATCCAACCCTCCCCCCATGCCAAGGTGCTAGGTGTCATCCTGTCATCCTTGACTCGGACCTCACCTTTCTTCCCCACATCTAATCACTACCAATACACCCCTTCCTCACCAATGAAACCCGCTAAATTACTCATCCACTCACTTGTTATCTCTTGTCTTGACTATTGCAACTCCCTCCTCATTGGCTTAACTCTACACAGGCTATCCCCCTTCAGTCTATCATGAATGCAGCTGCTAGACTCATTCACCTAAACAACCGCTCAGTGTCTGCATCCCCCCTCTGTCAATCCCTCCACTGGCTTCCAATAGCCCAAATGATAAAATTCAAAATATTAACAATCACTTACAAATCCATCCACAACTCTGCCCCTGGCTATATCTCAAACCTTGTTTAAAAGTATCACCCTAACCGTCCCCTCTGCTCTTCCAATGAGCTTCTGCTTTCCAGCTCCCTTGTCAACTCCTCCCATGCTCGCCTCCAGGACTTCACTAGAATCTCTCCCATCCTCTGGAACTCTATACCCCATCCTGTCCGACTATCTCCCACTCTGACTGCCATTAGGCGATCCCTTAAGACTCATCTCTTCAGGGAAGCCTATCCCACCACAACCTAACCGCTCAACCCTCACGTTCTCAGACAAATCATCTCCACACAGCTACCTCCTCATGTATCACTTCCCCCTCCCTTTTAGATTGTAAGTCCTCAGGTGCAGGGCCCTCCCTACCATCTTGTCTTGAATTGTATTGTGATTGTAATGTCTTCCTTATATTGTAAAGCACTGCGCAAAATTTTCATATTCAATATTTTTACAAATGTTCTTGTGATATTGTTCCTTATCCTTCATGGGATCCATGATTTAATTTAGCAATTTGTGCTTTTAATTTGCAAGATTTAAAAAAATAATAAATTTTAGCTTCTCTTTTGTCATCCACTTTCATTTCTTTGCCTTTTTTATTTTGTCCAAGTTTTTCTCTGATTTGTAAATCATTGATGATGTCTTTAAATTCACCATTCACAGTTTATCTGAATTTCTCTCAATTACGTCTTAGGCTGGTCATACATCATAAGCATTTTGTTCGAACAAAATTGTTTTCAGAACAATTGTTTAATTTTCTAATAGTTCTTGGGGTCAAATGTATGATTGTTTTTGATTGCAGTGCTGGATAAAATCGAAGGAGCAGTATGAACATTTTTTCACGAATGAACGAAATTCTAACAGTGAATGTGGTGTATGTTCAAAAAAAGTCTATTTATATCCAAAATCAAATGGTAAAAGCAAACTAAATGTTTAATTACATTTGTTAATACAAGTTTGTGATCTGTTCCACAATCTTCTCCAGGTCATATCATGTAAGGTAAGCCTAAAACTGTAATACACTCAAAAAATTAAGTAATGGAAGCAGCTATGTACCACATTTCCTACCCTGCTGCAAAAAATACTTCACAATTAAACAGCGCTTCACAAACGTGAACAAAAGCAACAAGACTTTACATATAATATAACGGTTCTACAATCCAATACCCATGCTATAACCACGTACCAACTTACAACAGATCAGTTCTAGTGGGCAGGGCTAATGTGATTACATATCCTGTTCTAGACCCACCTTACATGATTTGTCATTAGACTTTGTCAGGGGAATGCTCTACATACTTGCAAATGATGGCACAAGCTCTCCTTTCACTTTCAACTTTTCCAACAATGAAAGCCATGCCATTTCTATTTTGTTTATCATGACCAGAATAGTAGATGTATGTTCTTCTGACTGGAAGTGTCTTAGGCTGGTCTATTTAAGTTTACTGACCCCTAAAATGTTGATGTTTAAATGATCCCTTTCCATCTTTGCTATCTCTAGTTTATCTTAATTCATGCTACCCACCTTCCACGTTCCTACGCTGAATTTGTTTTTACAGCTTTGGATCTTTTTTTTTTTTTAACATTTCCCCACTCTATCCAAATCATTTTAAAAATCTATGGAAATATGATCAGCTTATAGTGACAATTGAGTCAATTTAGAAGAACTAAACAGGTATGTGCCTATTTTATATGTTCACATATTTTTAACAGTATCTGAGAGCCGCAAAATCCATTATGCTCTATTATGCAAATCTTAATCAGCTCCGTTAATCTAGAACATAAGCTACCCTCTACTGTGTTTTACCACTGGTTCATAACTATGATGGATGCCATCACTGGCCAATGGTAAGGCATGGGAGTCAGGAGAGGCTGGGATTATGCATTATATTACTATACTAGACATGTGCGATTCGGTTTGTTCCCGAAATTCGTTTGGGACGAATTTTCGGAAATTCGGATACATCCGAATTCCGAATTACAGCTAAGACGAACGCAAACGAATCAGAATTCCCGAAATTCGTTAGTGGTAGTCCGGCCGAAATTCTTTTATGGACGTAATTCGTTATTGGACTAATTACATTGCAGCAAAATTAGATTAGGGAAAATAAAAATGACATTTTTTTTACAGTCTGCAGAAGATGGAAAACAAAGCGTGAGGTTCCCCTTTACATCTGGTAGGAATTTTAAAGGGGAACCCCAGCCCCCCCAAAAAACATGGGGTCCCCCCTAACAGTCCTACCAGACCCTTGAACCGAGCACTGGCCCGGCAGGGCAGGGAAAAGGGGGACGATCGAGCGGACCCCCCCTCCCTGCGCCTTACCAGGCCACGTGCCCTCGGCATTGGGAGGGTGTCCGCCGATGGGGACAAGGGCCTCTTCCCCACAACCCTGTGGTTGTGGGGATCTGCGGGCAAGGGGCCTTATTTGCATCGGGGTACCCCTTTAAATAAGGGGGTACCCAGATGCCGCTCCCCCCCCATGTGAATGAGTAAGGGTAAAGGGTTACATCAAATAGTTAGTAAAAAGTCCAGACTTTTGACAAAATCCTTTAATTGAAAAAAACAAACAAACATTCAAAAGATACACATAGCCCTGAGGCAGGCGAAGCCCCTCCTCTCCGCCCAACAGTTTGATTGATGGCAGAATCCTATGGCTCCTCTGCCATCAGTATCCTCCCCCAGAACCAGGAAAAACAGGGAACACAGAATCGCTTTGGGACCGGGGGCCGGTGACATGAAAGCGTGGAGGGGATAGGGGAGAAACAAAAGGTACTGGGTGGTTTTTACCCTAATGCTACTTTAAGGCCTCTGTCTGTTCCTCTACAGACAAATCTACCTAAGAATGTGCACATATCGTCTACCTGTTCAGCAGCTTAAGACTAACTCTTTCTATTGGGTGAAGACCTAAACCACAATCAGCTCCCAAACCAAAAAGGCCCCTATCAGACAGAAAAGAAATGTTTTATAGATAATAAAAACAGATATTAAAGGGTAAAAGCCTACTAAGCCTAATTTGATAGTAATTTAATATACAAACTGAAATGTTAATCGGTTAAAAAAGTAACAAATAACAACAAAAAAAACAAAAAAAAATACAATTGAAACCAACCCATTATACTTTCCCTTTAAAACTCAGATCAACTGCAGAAAAAAAAAACCCCACAGGCATTGGTGACTTTTGTACCACTGAAAAGTGTATATCATTTTCTGTTGCTAGAAAGTGTATGGTTCCAAACAATTACTAATATATGACTTATTAGGGCTGCACGTAAGCGTGAGTGTAGCCAAGCAATTTACAGGCTTTTATACATTAATTGTCGCACAAAAGCAGAAAATCGAGCATTTTTCAGGCACTGCATAAAAGCATATCTCCCAAAGAGGGACAACATTATAGCTCAAAGTATTGAGACAAGAGACACGCCCCTGCCACACTTCCAATAATGCGGACCATGAAGATTAACATACAAGAAATAATTAGTTTACCCCAATATTAATTTGTTACATGACTACTTTTTCTTTATTTTGGCTTTTCAAAATAACACATTGCATAATTTAAAGGTTAGTTAACAGATTGAATGCAGTAAAACACTTTTAATAGATGAATAATACATTAACAGATCAAGGGACAGCTATAAAGTAACGAGAGACAGAGGGATTTGGTTCCAAAAAAGGGACAGTCCCTCCAAATGAGGGACACTGAGGAGCTATGTTAAAGTCTGTGGGGCCAAAATGCTTGAGTTTGGCTGAAAAGAAGCTCCTGTACTTTTTGGAGAGATGGGCATTTTGCTACAGGTGCTTGAACGCTCAGGTGTAAACAAGTTATAAAAGTCAATGGGATTTTTAATGTTAAGCGTTTTATAGCTTCCAGCTACAAAACATTCCGGTGTGAATGGGCCTAAAACAGGATGATCTTGTCGGTTCTGCTAACTTCTCTACACATCGCCATCTTGTGGCCTTATCCTCCCACTGCATATGGCTCAACAGCATTGTACTAAAAAGCAATACAATTTAGCATTTTGTCATTTCAGATTTACCAGCAAGGGAAACCAGGCACTGACTTATAAAGCATTAACCAGTTGACATCCGCGGTGTTAAATGAACGAGCACATATAGGCGATCGGCGGGCTATGGACCTATATGTGAAACACCCGGTAACGGGTGTGTGCATTGATCGGGTCTTTTCTGCCCGTGCGTGCCCGCTAGGGGGCGCGCGCGAGCAGAAAAAAATTGCCGTCTGGAGACGGCAACCCGCAGATGCTGCAGTGCCGTCCGTCCGTTTTTTTACTACAGGCGGACGGCAAGAGGTTAATGGTAGGCTTCTTGTTAATGTAAAATTAATACATCACTAAATTCTATATTCTCCTTTGCTACAAAGAAAGAAAAGATACATCTATCGGTGAACGTGAACACAGGCTGCTAAAATGATATGAACTAATAAATCAAATTATGATAACCTTAAAAGTACTTGCTACATCAGAGGGAGACTTCTTGTAACTAACTATTTAATACCAATAATCATTACATTAAAGCCAGGTTCTCGGAAAAGATACAAAAAACAACATGTCTTACAAGTTAAAAACACAACCTAAAGGCCTCATTCACACACGAATCGGCTTGCACGTACAGCTCCGTGCTGCGTGCGGGGCCGTACCAAGTAGCTGCCGGGAAGGACAGGTGCTGCGTGTGATTAGAACGCAGCCCCCGTCCTCTATGGGGCTACGCGGCCGTACACCCCCCTACGCTCACCTCATTTGCAGGTCCGTAGGGGTGCGGGTGATCGTATCCATACGCCGCTGGAATGGAACATGTATGCGTCCCGATCAGAAAACCCGCACCCCTACGGACCTGCAAATGAGGTGAGCGTAGGGGGGTGTACGGCCGCGTAGCCCCATAGAGAAGGACAGGGCTGCGTTCTAATCACACGCAGCACCTGTCCTTCCCGGCAGCTACTTGGTACGGCCCCGCACGCAGCACGGAGCTGTACGTGCAGGCCGATTCGTGTGTGACTGGGGCCAAAAACATAAACAGCAGATAATATCTCTACCCATTATGCCTCTCCTTTCAAAAAAAAAAAAAAGTTGGTTGTTCCAACAGACCTTGTAATTAATATAAATGTACCAATATTCACTTTGAATTCCAAATTTAATGTATCTTCATTCCATGAAAGTTGTAAGAGAAAGTAATATCACTCATGGTTTGCTGATCAACATGGCTTCTTAACTGTATCCACCGGGTTGTTTTGGAAGATAAGAGTATAAGTGGCTACCCCCACACTGCAAGGATTAAGTGCTTATTTTGGTCTAGGGAGCCAAAACAACAAGCATATACTCAGCCAAATCTCAGAGCTGGCTGACTGCTAGACTGGTCCCTGCAGCCTCGCTTCCCCTTCGCTCTAGTGGTCTAACGTCTTGTGAGTCACCACGTCCTATACAGTGTGTTGGACGTAAGGACGTCAAGGGACAATCCATTGCTGGATCGGAGGCGGTGAGAGGCTGCAGGGACAGTTCTAGCAGCCAGGTGTCTCCAAGGTTCAGGTGAGTATAACTTTGTTATTCTAGCTCCCTAGACAAAAATGAGCAGTGCAAGTGTTAAGATTTCATATGATCAGAGTTTTATTTATTTAAATACCACCCCTATACCGTTCATTTGAGAACCTGGCTGTCCCACAACTAATATGATTCATTTAGAAAATTAAGTATGCTCATTTTTTTATGTGATATAATGTTTAAAATAAATGTAAAAAAAAACAAAAAAAAAACCACACATATAAAAAGATCTTAAAGGAGAACTATGGGGTTAGGGCTTTTCCCCATAGTTCTCCTTAGGGTAACGGGAGGACACAAACTAGCGTCCTCCTGTCACCCTAAGCTCAGTATACCGCGAGCTGCGTGACTGACAGCTGTCTCTGCCTATCTAGTGGCAGAGCCAGCTGTACCCGCCCCCTCCCCCGTCTGTTCCACCAGTCAGCGCTGGCGGATCGGAGCGGGGAGGGGGGAATCCAGCCCCTCCCCTGTCACGGCAGAGAGCCGTGACAGGATCGAGAGGTGAATGAACGCCGGTATGTGTTCGCTCACTTCCCGATCTACTGAGCCGACCTGTGACAGTCTCATTGTCACAGGTCGGCTAGAACTATGAGGTGAGTGAAAAGCACTCACCTCATAGTTCTCCTTTAAGGGAGATGTTAGAACAAAATAATCAATCCAACACTGAATCTAAGAATAATGCAATAATAAAACTAACCAAACAATAGATTCAAATATTTTTGAAAATTATTTATAGAAAACAACTTTTTTTGTAACATAAAAATTAAGAAAAAATGGGGGGGGGGGGGGGCAAAAAAGGGAAAAAAGG
>NW_017307398.1:431505-441660 GCF_000935625.1 Nanorana parkeri | reverse complement strand
AAAGGTGAAACAAGAAAATTATAAATATGCATATAAAATATGAATGACAAAATCATTCAAGGCCAAAACTTGGACTAAACTTTATAAAAGGGCTGACGATTAATCCATGATTCAAGCTAGGTGATATATTCCATTTTAATTTACAGTATATATTTATCTCCTTTACAATCTAACACACCATGATATTCTCCTCTAGGATTGGGATAAAGATGGTCCAAAACACAATTAAAAAAAAATCTTCAGGTGGACCATTACGTTCCAAATTGAAGTGACGACCAATCACAAAGTGTAAACTTTCTGTTATTGAATCACATTGATGTTCCTCGACTCTTTTTTTTTCAGGGGCTTGTCTTTCCTACATAATAAGTATGTATAGCACCCCAAACAATGAATAACAAATTTGGTAGAACAATCCACTTTGTGATTGAGCGTGATTTCTCTTCCATATGGAACCTCTATTACCTCATCCTTTTCAACGTTATTAAAGGTCCCTCTCCCACCACAGATTTCAATGCAAAATTGGAATGTAGGATCGTCCAGTGTTTCATTAAAATTTTCCTTATGTCATCAGTTTGGTTACAAAAAGACACAATCATTTTAATATTTCCTTTCTCTTCCACCTGTTTTGAATATGTCCTCACTCCTTGTGGAGGTTATCTACCTTACGTATGTTGTTACTTGCCATTTCATGTCAATATAATTAGGTTATTTAGCATCTATCTACATCCATTTCCAACATCAAATCCAAATATGTTTAACTTTGTCTACTGTATGACAATGTCATTGTCAATTTCCATATTGTTCTTATTAAGTTCCTTTACAAAATCCCGTAATGGGGATTCAATGCAGGTCCACATGACATCATCTATGTGTGGCGCGTAGCAACATAATCATGCCATGTTGCTAATCTGCCATGCAGAATCCTGCAATTTCTCGCTGGAAAACATCTGGTGCTGTCATCTTCCTGCTAGAGGTCTGCATAAGAGGGTGCACTACTTGTGCACATAGGTGAACCCTGTACCCGGCAGTGGTGGTTGCTCCAAAATATCAAATTAATGTGAGTCAAAATGAACCACAACTTCCTAAGCATGAACCTATTGTGTCCCTTTGTTCTAACCTCAATGCCCCAAATATTTTCTATAACTTTCAAACCCTTTTCTTGGGGTATAGACAAATAGAAGGATTCAACATCTCAAGACGATTGTATTTCTGGTACCTAAATACCTTCTATTTTCCTAATTGAATCTCCAGTAACTCACAAACAGCTTGGAAAACTTATTACTAAAAGTTTTAAAGTGTATTTCCACCTTTGCAGTCAAATTTGAGAAACCACCAATATATGTTTGTTATGTTTTCCCATTCCCATAGCGTATCTATTTTTTTCCCCAAAATATTTGTTTACCTTTTTAGTGGTTTTGTTGGAGCAGATTATACATAGGACTCTATGTGCAGCTTTTACTGATTTGAAAAGATGGCAAAATACAGCTAAGAGATAGACTGGGACACGACTGAGAGACAGTGTATTAACATACAATGTCTTTGAGATATTTAACCCTTTGTTAAGACAGACAGTGCTGCACATCCAATTAACAACTGATAATGGAATCTGTCGGCACACTACAAACAGGGTTATTTATGGCAAACACAGTGCATGATTGGAAGTCAGCAGAGCTTCACCTCATTCACTAGCCTAATGGGAAATTTCCCCTGCAAAGTTCAAATTCCCTTGCAAAGGGATCAACATACTGTATTTGCCTTTAATAAATCAACCCCATTGATTTATATTTAATACAGTCTATAATCACATTTGATCGTTTGCCTGACATTTTTATTTTCAGTTCGGTGCCTCGGTAAAAACTGACAAGATAGCTGTTTGTAGTTCTGCAACAAAGGCACAGTTTGAAAATATTTGTGTTAAGCTGGCCACACACCTATAGATTTTCTGCAGATTTTCTATGGTCAGATGGAAAAAGTGCAACAGATTCCTCCATCTATGCTAAACTGTGTGGATGGAGGAACCTCCCACTGGTTCAAGTTTCAGTATCTTGCTAGTCGGCCCCACTGGCTCTCTAAATACCTGAACAATACCTGCATGGAATCAGATTGTTCAGGTATTTTGAGAGCCAGTGGGGCCGACTAGCAAGATACTGAAACTTGAACCAGTGGGAGGTTCCTCCATCCACACAGTTTAGCATAGATGGAGGAATCTGTTGCACTTTTTCCATCTGACCACAGAAAATCTGCAGAAAATCTATAGGTGTGCGTAGACAAAGCAGCACACACTAGGGATGTTCAGATACCAAGTACCATACTCGGTACAAGTACAGATACTTTTCCAGCTCCAAGACTAGACTAGAGAAAAATGTAAAAGTTAGGAGGCAGCTGTCATTTGTAAGGAGCACACGGAGCTCCTGGGATTTGTACATCTCTGTTTTAATGTATGATTTTGTTTTATATAAATATATATATAAGGGATGCACCGATACCATTTTTTTCAAGTGCAAGTACTGATACTTGGCCAAGTACTCACAGATACAAGTACTGATACATTTTTGTTTATTGTCATGTGACAGTTTTTCTAAAACAATACAGACTAATGATTTCAGGACAGTGGTGGAGCCCCAGAGCCAAGTCCCAGCTGCATCCTCTGCAACCCTGGTAGTTCTCATGAAAATGCCAAGTATCGGCACTGGTATCTGAACATCCCTAGCACACACAGTACATTATACAGCACTGTGCACACACACATAGTACATTATCCAGCAGTACACACACATAGTGCATTATAGAGTAGTGAGCACATGCACACACACACAGTATGTAACAGCACACACACACACTACATAACACAGCAGCGCACAAAGTACACAACACAGCAGTGCACATATACAGTACATTATACAGCAGTGTGCATACACACACAGTACTTTATACAGCAGTGAGCATGTACACACGCACATTCACACACACTACATACAGCGTAGTGGTTAGCACTTCTGCCTTACAGTCCCTGGTTCAAATCCTGGTCAGGACACCATCTGCAAGAAGTTTGCATCTCCTTCCTGTAGTGTGTGTTTCCTCCAGGGACGGACTGGGCTGGGGGGCCACCCTGACCTCTGTACTGTGCGTCACACCGCTCACCTCTTTACTGTGAAAAAATATAATGGGGCCACCATAAAGGGTGAACCAAAGTGGTCAAAGCTCCCAAAGCTTACTAATGCTTCAAAAATCTAATCAAAATAATTCTCAAGGGGTATTAAACTCAAGTAATGTATAGAAAATAAGATGTACTCCTTGGGAATCAAAGAAACTTGCTAAAAATGTATAACAGTTTATTAAATAACAAAACAAACACATGAGTTAAAATGTTATGCACGTGTCCTGCATGAGTTAAAATGTTATGCATGTGTCCTGCTAGTTTATCTATACCTTGTGGGACACAAATCAGTTACTGGAGGGTCTGGCCAGACCACATATGGAAAAGATCAAGCATGGAACAATAAACCAAATTAACTTGATATTCAAGCTATAAAAATAGTAATAGCATAGCACTAATAGTGACATCACACTTAGAAAAAGCGTGATGAAGAAAAAAAACCACACACACCACCTGATATAGAAAGAGTCCATATTGTGTGATGACCATAGGATAATCCCCTGCAGATAGTAATGCCACATAGAAAGTATTCATATGAACAAGTCGTATGAATGTATTCAACCAAACAAGATACCATTTAAAAAAAAAAGCCAAATATGAGGTATCCAGGTGCGATAAATCAATGCTGCAAGATGTTACACTTTGGAGTGTGCGCAATGTGACTGAACAGCAAACAATGTTCCAAATTGGATGCACGCACTTACATAATTTTTGAGACATATGCACATATTTAATCTTTTTTTAAAGTTCAACAATGTGGGTAAAGAGTAAGATACAGACGTATAAGCACTGGTTCAAAATCTTTTACCACTTAATTGAACAATGGGACAGTATCACTTGTAAACAAATTTAGGTAGATTCACATAGGGATACACAGTATGGATGGTATATTGGTTCACTACTGTACACGCTACATTAATTGGGGTTTGGGCTCTATGCAGCATCCATTAGTATGGACACGCAAACATGTACATATGTGGATGTGAGAATGCATGGTGGGATATATGATTCCATACATATGAATTTGACAGTAGAACCAATTCTTCAGCACAGGTGACCCTCTATCTTCAGTCATACCTGGAGTCCCTTCTCTCGTGGCCCCAGACTGACCTCTGGACGTAGTGGTTACGTCTAAATATTCCACGGTCAACTGTTAGTGGTATTATAACAAAGTGGAAGCAACTGGGAACAACAGCAACTCAGCCACGAAGTGATAGGCCACTTAAACTGTCAGAGCAGGGTCAGCGCATGCTGAAGCACACAGTGCGCAGAAGTCACCAACTGTCTGCAGAGTCAATAGCTGTAGACCTCCAAACCTCGTGTGGCCTTCAGATTGGCACAACAGTGCGTAGAGAGCTTCATGGAATGGGTTTCCATGGCCGAGCAGCTGCATCGAAGCCTTACATCACCAAGTGCAATGCAAAGTGTCGGATGCAGTGGTGTAAAGCACGCCACCTCTGGACTCTAGAGAAGCAGGGACGTGTTCTCTGGAGTGATGAATCACACTTCTCTCTCTGGCACTCGTATAAACATATCTGGGTTTGGCGGTTCCCAGGAGAACTGTACTTGCCTGACTGCATTGTGCCAAGTGTAACGTTTGGTGGAGGGAGGTTGTGGGGTTGTTTTTCAGGGGTTGGGCTTGGCCCCTTAGTTCCAATGAAGGGAACTCTTAAGGCATCAGCATACCAAGACATTTTGGACAATTTCATGCTCCCAACTTTGTGGGAACAGTTTTGGGATGGCCCCTTCCTGTTACTACATGACTGTGCACCAGTGCACAAAGCAAGGTCCATAAAGACATGGATGAGCGTGTTTGGGGTGGAGGAACTTGACTGGCCTGCACAGAGAGCTAACCTGAACCTGATAAAACACCTTTGGGATGAATTCGAGCAGAAGCCAGGCCTTCTCGTTCAACATCAGTACCTGACCTCACAAATGTGCTTCTGGAAGAATGGTCAAACATTCCTATAGACACACTCCTAAACCTTGTGGACAGCCGTCCCAGAAGAGTTGAAGCTGTTATAGCTGCAAAGGGTGGGCCAACTCAATATTGAACCCTACGGACTAAGGCTGGGATGCCATTAATGTTCATGTGCATGTAAAGGCAGGCGTCCCAATACTTTTGGCAATATAGTGTAGCTCATAAGAAAGCACAATGTGTAACACAAGCCAAACATGGAGATGCGATGAGTCAACACTGTAAAATATAATCCGTGTGGCTGAACAGCAAACAATCAAGGCTCCATGTTGGATCAAACTGTGCGGTTCACATAGCTCATGGGAAAGCCCAATGTGCATCACAAGCCAAGCATGAGATTGATAGCCAAGTGCAATGAGTCAATACTGTAAGATGTAAGAGTGTGGCCGAACAGCAATCAAGGCTCCATGCTGGATCAAACTGTGAAGTGCACATAGCTCACAGAAAGGGACAATGTGCAGCAAGATCAGTGAAACATCACAAATGCAACCCAGTCAGATACTTAGCTATATCCCGGCCATGTCTCGACTTGTCCCAGACAGGAAACAGGTAAGTGTGGCAGATTGATATCCTGACTCGTGTTGGTCTCTCAGCTGATATATTCAGATTTGTTAAGTGTGTCACCAAAATTAAATGACCAGATCGTCCTGCAGGACACACACCAGCTTCACGCTGGTCTCCCTTTAGCATGCTTTCGCCCTACATTGAGGGCTTCCTCAGGGGGGCGTGGGAATAAGGAGTTCATCCAATGCAATTTTTATACAGAAGTTCACTTCCTCTTAAACTCCATTTTGGAGGGGGGTGCATGCTCCAAACATATTCATTTAAACCCAAAATGTATATAAAAAATGTTTTTCTTTCAATGAGAAGATGACACAGGACTTGGAATACTCACAAATAGGTTTCCCAAAAAGCTTACTAGATTATATATATACATACACACACACATACAGTGTGTATATATATATATTAGGGATGTCCCGATACCGATGCTAGCTTCGGTATCGGGCCCGATACAGGGCATTTTCACAAGTACTCGTACTTGTGAAAATGCCCCAGTACCTAACGCCGATGCTTCAGCATCACTGTTGATTTCGTATTGCCCGACGCCCGGGACATAATCTCTGTCCCCGACTCGTTCTTGTCACAGGAGTTCTAGCACAGTGCTGTGCTAGAACTCCTGTGTTGGAGGTGACAGTGCCAATAAAGAATACCTGTTACCTTCAAATGCTATCACACAGGGGTTTGTTATCCCTTGTGTGATAGCAATAAAGTTAAGTGAAAAAAAAGAGTTAGGAAAAGTAAAAAATAATAAAATAAAGTGAAAAAACAACAACTGATTAAAAATGTAATAAAAATAAAAAGACGATAAAGTAAAAATAATAAAATAAATGAAAAATAAAAATGTTTACAAAGTAAATAAAAATTGAAAAAAATGAAAACCAGCACCACTGCCCCATCATCTGCATGCGAATAAACGCACAGTGTTTTCAACAGCGATCGTGTGCAACCGCACGGGCAGGGCACGACTGGGGTGCCATTAGAAAATAATGGCACTCCATTCGCCCCAGGCAGATTGTGCGGTCTCCCGCCGCAATACCGCCTGGGCGGTCCCACACGATCATGGTTGAAAACATGAATAGTTTAAATGTTTTATTGTTCTAAAAATGTCACCTGTCCCTTTAAGAAAAAGTATCGGTAATTGGTATCAGCAAGTACATGAGGGGAAGTACTTGTACTTGGTCTTAAAAAAGGGGTATCGGGACATCCCTAATATATATAAATATAATTTATTGCAAATTCTCATATACCTGTGTATCCGCAACCACGATCAGTGAGGATATCAATTATAAACTATAATTACAAAAAACTAAAATGACTTGCCTCATTGATACCTGGCAATTCATATGATGTAGTGTAATTAATCCATCTACATTCCCTTTGTAATATCACCAATATGGTCAGAGATTCTTTTTTTCATCGTGCGTTTTGTTTTTCCAACATAATACATGTCCATGTCGCATTGGCAAAGGAGCAATGCGACTACAATTTACAAAATGTTTAGACGTAATTTGTAAACCTTTTGGAGTACATACCGTTTTACCTGTTTTGATATATTTACACATAGTGCATTTTTGGCACTTTTCGGTATTTACAACAAACATTTTTTCCATTTCCAATGTACTCCCTTTTTACCAGTTTGTCCTTTAAGGACTGGCATTTTCTATATGAAATTCCTGGATTTTCGGAGATAAATTTCGAAATTCTTACATCTTTCTTTACATAGTGCTAATGTTTTGACAGAATACTCGAAAATGATCTATATTGGTTGTTATATGTAACAACCAATCTTACTTTTTGATCATTATTTATGTCTCTTCTGGATTTTTTTATTTTATTAGTTTTCACAGCACCCACGCTGTATAATACGCCTTACGTAACACCGCACACGAGCTGTATAATACGCCGTACATAACACTGCATGCGCGGTGTATAGTACGTTCTCTGTGAATGCATTCGGCTCTCTGATACGCATAGCGTAAATATTTGTCTTTATATCCTTTTTTCTCAATCGAAGATCAAGAGCTTCTCTTTAAAAACCATGATCAAGTGAGCAATTACTTCTAATTCTTAAATATTGTCCAACCGGAATGCTTCCTTATAATGGTAATGGATGAGCACTGCTGGCCTCCAGGACAGTGTTTTCACCCGTGCATATGATTTGACTACAGAGGAGCAGGGACTGATGTGAATGTAAAGCACTGTGTAAATTATCAGCACTATAGAAATGCAGCAGTGCACACACAGTACAGAAGGCAGTAGCACACACTGTGCAGTATTTAAATAATAGCAACAGTTTGCATAGTGCTTTACAAACAGAAACGGAGCCAGGCCAGAGCCATAAAAGAGAACATCAGCTCTCTGCTCAGCCAAGACATCAGCAAAGTTGATCAGTCGTTGGTTAAAATAAAAATATAGTAAGCTCTCAGTTATCGGGTATTCAACTAACCAGAACTCTCATCTAACCCAAAAAAAAAAAAAAGATCCCGTGTGTACTTACTATTCTGCTGATCTGCAGCATGTATTCTCCTGGAAATGTGTATTTGTCTTAATTGTCTTTTTAATGTAATTTGTCTTTTATTTTTACTTTATTTCAATATTAATATGAAGTCAATACAGAGTTTATGGTATGGTATAATATGGGTTATGACATTAGATAGACCTGTTTTTAATAGTAGCTCTCAAGCAACCAGAAACGACATTTATCCGAAATCTACCAATCCCTGTGGATGCCGGATAACGGGGAGTTTACTGTACTATAATACAGAGGGTTGCAGGATGTCAGTTTTCAGCAGGACAATGGCCAATGTCAGTTGCAGCAGGACAGTTCATGGCTAAAATCACAATATCTGTACAGGGGCAGAGAAGAGAACATGATAAGATGAATGCACAGTCCACAGCACACACGGTACATAGCACTGCACACACAGGTACAATACACTGTACACCTACAAGATACAGAACGCAGAACTACAAAGTACAGCACACAGTGCTACACATTGTACATAATGCCGCACGCGTGCTGTATAATACGCGGTACATAACACCGCACACGCACTGTACAATACGCCTTACATAACACCGCACGCGCGCTGTATAATACGCCGTACATAACACCGCACGCGCGATGTATAATACGCCGTACATAACACCGCACGCGCGATGTATAATACGCCGTACATAACACCACACACGAGCTGTATAATACGCCTTACATAACACCGCACGCGCGCTGTATAATACGCCTTACATAACACCGCACGTGCGCTGTATAATACGCCTTACATAACACCACACGCGCGATGTATAATACACCTTACATAACACCGCACACGAGCTGTATAATACGCCGTACATAACACTGCATGCGCGGTGTATAATACGCCATACATAACACCGCACATGTACTTTATAATACACCGTACATAACACTGCACACGTACTGTATAACACACCGTATAATACACTGTCCATAACACTGCACACGCACTGTATAATACGCCGAACACACACACACTACATAGCACCGCACACATTTCACGCTCCCTTCATTTTCTGACAACAGCTGGAACGTGGACGTGACGTCATTAGGCGGCGAAGCCGGAACAGCGTGTTTTTCTTGTTAGGAAAGCGAAGAGGTGGGCGGGGCCATGGCTCATCCTCTCTCCAAGCTGAGGCTCCACGTTACCCTATCAGAAATGAAGGGCTGTCCCAGGATCGGGCTGTCCAATCACAGCTCACCACGATCAGGGCTCAACTTACTGGGAACTAGTTGAAGTGGTACCGGACGGTGGGTTGTCAGTGTGTACAGGAAGACTGCCCATACAAGGGTCCGTTCATAGAGGACAGGCAGGCAGCGGTGGTACGGACTCGGTGTCACAACTTGTCAGTTGTATAGAGTACAGGCAGACACTCTCCTCCAGTATGGTGTCACCCAGCGCCTGTGCACAGAAGCTCCTGTCTTTCTTCCCTTTCCTGCTTGTACTGTTTGATCTACAATATGAAGGTAAGAAGGCAATCTGTCCCTAGACGAGGACTATGTCAGGGTTGGCCCAATCTTTGTCCCCCAGCTTCAGGAATTGGGCCATGATGAGGGTGTCTGCTCCTGGGACAGTGGCCTTTCTGCTGTGTAGCATGTTCCAAACACATATCACCCCCAATAGGTGAGTCCTAGTAGAGTACAGCACTGCCTGGGTTACACTGTCACTTATAACAATACAATGGAGATGAGATTTGACTTTTAGTTCATCTCTTGATACAAATGTTTCCATTTCACAAGTTAAAGGGTTAGTTCACCTTTGTAACTAAATAGCCTATGCAGTCCACCAGTCCCAGAAAGTAACAGTAAACTAAGTAGCCTTCAATACTGTATCTGTCATACCTGTAGGCAAATTGGACCGCGTCATCAAAGCCTGCCTGAAAAACTCCCAATATTCTGCATAGAGCTGTGACTTCACCT
>NW_017307398.1:381680-431491 GCF_000935625.1 Nanorana parkeri | reverse complement strand
GTTCAGAGCCCTGCATGTGCGCAAAGGTTCTGTTGAATGATGGTGATTGCTCCTGTCATGCTAGGGGTGAGAGTCCGACACCTGGATCGTCCTGAGGAGAGGACAGGTTGCAACTCTAAAGAATATTGGGAGTTTTGGGGCAGGCTTTGGTAGGGGCGCCTTCAGGTATGACAGATACAGTAATGAAGATTTTTAAAGGCTTCTTATTGTTACCTACTGGGACTTGTGGACCTCACAGGCTGTTTTGTTTCAAATGTGAACTAACCAGGTGGCCAAGCGCTGATGTGAATTGTTCTACGTTAGTATCCATACACTTTAATTATTAATATTTTATATATAACACCAACAGTTTGTGGAGCACTTTACAATATAAGGCCCGGTTCACACCTGGGCGTTTTGTAGCACGTTTGAACGCTCTGCAAAACACCGAAATCCCATTATTTCCTATGGGTATGGTTCACACCTGGGCGTATTACAGGCTGTATGAACGCGCTACAAAACGTCCTACGCCCAAAGAAGTACAGGAGCTTCTTTGGGGGGTTTTTGTTGCGTGTTTCCATTGGGGTACAGCCAAGTAGCCCTTGGAAACGCGCGACAAACGCGCATACTCGATACGCCTAGGTGTGAACCCAGCCTTAAGGAATGACAGTGCAGTTACAATACAATTCAATACAAGGTTTGAAGGCCCTGCTCATGAGAGCTTACAATTTCAAATAGAGGAGCAAGTGATCCAAAAAGCTGTCAGCTATGGGAGGTGAGTAGACAGTAAAATGGCAGTTTTTAGTCAGAGGTGGGATAGGCTTCACTGGATGTCTATGTAGGTCCGATATTAGTTACCACATATTAACCATTTTAAACATTTGCAGCATTGCAGTTATCCTTCTAATGCCGGGGCACACAAAACCCAATTTTGGAGGATCCCAGAGGATCAGGATGATCATAGACTGGCCAAACTCTCTCCAAGACCCTTCCAAAGTAGAGGCATGGGTTCACTTACAGTTAGATTCCTCCTTATGAATTAAGTGCCAATAGAGGTAGAGAAACGCTTGCTCTGTTTCTTTTCAGAGCAGCGTTTCCCAACTCTTTTTCTCCCATGACACCCTTATGGAAAATCCTTAAGGCCTTGTAGTCTAAAATGTAAGGGGGGAACCCATGCAAACACACAAACAGTGGGGTTCCTTCCTTTTTATCAAAGTCTTCCCTTCATATCAGGAGCCTCCTGCACATCATTAGCCCCCTTTCATCAGAACATTTTGAGGAAGCCAGGTACCCTGGTGTGCAACAGCACTCTGATTAGCAAAGGCTGTTTTAGAGGACACATGTGAACAGTGAAACACTCACCTTCTAAGGCCTTGTTCACACCAAATGCAGAGCAGATCCTGTCAGGTTTCTGCACACGCAGTGCAGTGGGTTGTGCTGCGTTTTTGATGCGTTCCGGGCCGTTTTTGGTAAAAAAAAAATATATATATTTTTTTTAGTTTAACATGGGCTTTCAGTGCGTTCCAGGCATTTGCATGCGTTTTGCATGCGGTTGCATGCGTTCCAGAGCAGGTAAAATAGGGCTTGCTGCAGTTTTTTCACCTGCTCTGCATCTGCACGCTGCGATGTGAACTAGAGCCCAAAATACCATTGGAATAAATTGGACGCAGTTTTGATCCGGTCTGCAACTGCTCTGTACCTGCTCCGCTCTGCACACGCAGTGCAGTGGGTTGTGCCGCGTTTTTGATGCGTTCCGGGCCGTTTTTGGTAAAAAAAATAATATTTTTTGTTTAACATGGGCTTTCAGTGCGTTCCAAGCATTTGCATGTGTTTTTGATGCGTTTGCAGATCCAGAGCAGGTAAAATAGGGCCTGCGGCAGTTTTTTTTACCTGCTCTGGAACTGAACGCTGCGATGTGAACTGGAGCTAAAAATACCATTGGAATACATTGGACGCAATTTTGATCCGGTCTGTAACTACTCTGCTCTGCTCCGCGCTTGGTGTGAACAAGGCCTAACATTTGTCACTACCTTGCTGGCTGGATGAGTGTGACATTAACCCACAAAGGGCTTAGTAAACACCGGTGACATCTGCAGCATGGCTTGTGTCTGTAATCACTTTTATGCAGCAAATGATGATGATGATGATGATGATGATTGGGGGGGGGACTCGTAGCTCTTTCAATGCAATTGACCAATTGTGTTGCAAAAAATCCGGATTCTCAGAATTTTCCTAACGTGATTGGGTATTCAAACTGAACCGAGGTTCGCCTTATTTACACCCATTTACCTTGCAAACTTAACATATGCTTTTCAAAGTGAACATTCACTTTGCTGATTGAACAGCCTCTACTCATTTTGTCAATTAGCCACACTATATAGAAGGGTTCACACCATTCCCTTCCTCCAGGTGAGCTTACTGTACAGTCTAATGTCAAACCCATAGCCTTGCACATATGCAAGGACCAGTCTTTGTATGCAAGTAACTTTTGTATGAAATTCTCAAGTGCACGTGTTTGAATTCAGAGTAGAGCCAAATGTACCTATGCTACCCTCTTGCATTCACAATTGTAAGTTAAACGCCTTGTTACTACCAACTCCACAGAAAAAACTGCTCTTGTCTCCTACTTAATGTGGTATTAAAGCCTCTTCTCTCTTGTTTTAACAGAAACACATGACATACTCATTACTTTAATACAGTAATGACCAATTTCTTCCTAAACAGTCCACTTACTTTTTCTTGTTTCCTTCCCTGAACTTCCTGTCAGGGAGAGCACACATTCAACATCATTACTAGTCTCCTATTTACATTCAGCAGGACTATATGTCCCATCAAGCCTTGCACTAGCTTGCATATGTGCCCCGTGTTTTTTGTTAAGTTATCTGAGGCTACCTGTGCATGTAGGCGACGGCAGCATCAGCACCTCGCCCTGTAGTTTAATCCTGGGAGAGAGGCTTCATAGGACCCTGCAAGTGAAAGGAGCCACTCTAAAACAGGAAGGCAGGCCAATGTTTAGGGGACACGATTCAACATCAAGAAGCTGTAGGTGTGGATATCAGCAGTAGATATTGCTAAAACAATTCGGCCTTAATATCACTTTAATCTTCACTAAATGGAAAACATCCGAATTCAAGCAGCGCTGCTGATTGGCCAGCTCTGCCTGAGCTGATATGGCCTAAGGGCTAGCCGTTTAGCCACATTACTGGCACCTGCCAGAGTCTATGGTAGTGTTTTCTGAAGGACTGGTTCTCTTCAGGGCAGAAGGAAAGAGTGTTGTTCATTTTTTTTAGCCCTACCTATAGTTTACACACCCTTTTAGGAGGCGCAGCGTTACGCAGGCTGGGGCTTGCAATACTCCCCGATTGAGTGCCACTCAAACGTCATTACATGAGTGCTGCTTGGTCCTAGAAGAATACCCGCCCAAACTAACAGTCATCCATAAGTTGAAATAGGTGTCCCAAGCTTCAAATGCTGAGCTTCAGACCAACTTTTGCGTTATTAAACCCCATGTTTTGGAATTTATGTGGGCACTTAAAGTAGCCAAAAGTGTTGTGTTTTTTTTTTTTTTTTAAAGTTTTGAATAGAGTAGGCAAGGAATTCTGTACAAAGTGCAGAGATTACTCTACTGGAACATGCGTCTCCTTTGGAAAATTTACCTTTTACTCTTTGTTCTGGGGACAACTTAAACGTTTTGGCTTTTCCATCAATTTCTGTCACAGTGAGAATGATCACCAGGACAAATGGGGAAGGTGAATCTAACTAGCGGGGACACAGACACTAATAAAAAGTGAGAATGATCACCAGGACAAATGGAGAAGGTGAATCTAACTAGCGTGGACACACACTAATAAAAAGTGAGAATGATCACCAGGACAAATGGAGAAGGTGAATCTAACTAGCGTGGACACACACTAATAAAAAGTGAGAATGATCACCAGGACAAATGGAGAAGGTGAATCTAACTAGCGTGGACACACACTAATAAAAAGTGAGAATGATCACCAGGACAAATGGAGAAGGTGAATCTAACTAGCGTGGACACACACTAATAAAAAGTGAGAATGATCACCAGGACAAATGGAGAAGGTGAATCTAACTAGCGGGGACATAGACATTAATAAAACTTAACAGTGTTTTCATCCTTCCACATTCTACCCATAAAAAGAAAAACGTTTTGGATATACATACATTTTAAGTAGCCTGCATTTTACATCCGCTGTCAGCTCACTAGGTTTAACTTTAGGATTATATGTTGTTACATTTTGGAAGTACAGTAAAAGCTTCAAATGAGAAAAGATAATTTGTCTCTCCCTACCTCCTAATTTAGAGCATTATTGCTTTATTAAAAAAGAAGTGCCCCGGATGTTCTTGCCATAATGTGTCAGTCTGCACAGCATATTAGCACATTATGTCAAAGCAATCCTATTCAGTGCCCCAATGTCCAGGCTCTCCTCCCTTTCTGGGGCTTCCATCTTTTTCCAGGCACTGCGTTTTCAGATGCGGGCCCCGATGACGTAACTCCTGTGCATGTGCACGGGCGTTACTTAATTTTGCCAAGGATCCTGCCAGTGCATATGCAGCTCTGTGTACAGTTTTATAAAAAAGGTGCTGATGGGTAGGCAAGTGCTTTTTATAACTCCAAAGACATGCTGGTAGGTTGATTGACTCCTGTCTAAATTGGCCCTGCATGCATGTGATATAGGGACCTTAGATTGTGAGCTCCTTGAGGGCAGGGACTGATGTGAATGTGCACTATGTAAAGTACTGCGTAAAATTGTCGGCGCTATATAAATACTTGTAATAATAAATAACAGGAGAGACTTGCACAGATTATTTTATTTATTTATATATATATATATATAATTTTTTTTTTAAAAGCCTGCCAGTCAGCAATGTATTAATTTTTTTAAAGACTTCAATTCCACTTTAATTCACACTGGAGAGTAACTTGTGCTACGTAAATGGTTGCAATTTAGAAATGCTTTGCTGGTACTTACGCTGGAGCCCACAGGTACTGGAAAAGCTTACACACTTAATGAGAACGCTACTTCTGTGCCATATGTTAGATATTGGTTGTTTGTGTACAAACTCCTCCAGTAATTAAAACTAATTTTGAAGTGATTGCATGTTTTAAGCTTCAAGGGTAGTTATTACCGCCACAGTGATATTGCTCTGGGTGAGCAAGAGTAAGCATTATGTTTCATTAATTATAGAAAGCATATCTTGTTTAGTTCAGAAGCTAATTTTAAAGACACCATGCTGTTAGCTCATCTGGGTGATATCTAAAGTGACCAGTGCTTATCCTGCCATGAAAACCAGTGACATTTTCCTGAGATATTTCAAAATGTTGTTTTGTAATGAGACTATTAGCAGACAAGCTGACCCCCCCCCTTCCTTGCTGGCAATTAGTTTTTTTTTTTTTTTTTTTATTTTCTGCCTCCAAATAGAGCATGATACCTTTTAAGGCACTCAGGGAAGAAGAATGTCAAAGATCAACCTTCCTAATGATCTTCCCCTTCAGTGTGCATGCCTATGTAGATGGAAAATATCCACCAGCAAATATACCCATCGGCCAGTCAGTCCAGCATTTCCCCTAGAAATGTGCAGAAACCCATAATTGCCCCAATTTTGATTTGGTGCTACAAGTTGAGACAGCATTGTATTATTTATTATTATTATTCAGGATTTATATAGCGCCAACTTTTTGCGCAGCTCTTTACAATATATGGAAGACCTTACAATTACAATACAAATTAAGACAGGATGGTAAGGAGAATTTTTAGATAATTTTTGACCCCTGTTGAGTTCCTTTCACATTGCAGATTTCTTTATTACACTGCTCAAGAACTGAGAATTTCCATGGGCACTTTGTAAATGACGTTGCCAAAAAAACCCCCATCTAATGCCTTAGTTGTTAGCAGCTAGCTTGGGACCTTGTAACCCATTTTGGTAGGAGCTTTGACAAATGTTTGTTAAATACCTATCAGTGGTTAAAGCAGAACTCCAGGCAAATGTATTTTAAAGAGTAGGAAAAGGTTAAAAGCTCTGGTAGGTTTTTGTGTCCTCCGCTGTGATATGGGGACAGGAAGTGAGAATAATATCTCCAACAAGGACTCGGACAGCCATAAAATAACTTTCATTATCACAGTGTGGAATGGTTAGAACCTCTGTTAAGTGTTTGTTCCTGTCTGCGCCCCCTATGAGGCGATCTCACTTGCTATCTTATTACTGGGACGAGAAGTGGTACAGCTGTCTGCATTTATGGAATTTGTACTTGTCTTATGGACACTCTTTATTTTGTTCCTCTGCAGGGGTAGAGTGTGGGAGTAATGTCGATGTGGACAAGCACCTCGAAATGGGAAAGAAATTACTAGCAGCTGGCCAGCTTGCAGATGCCTTATCTCATTTTCATTCAGCTATCGGTAAGTGTTTTATGCACATCGCTGCCTAGACATTATTGTTTGATAACCTGCATGTTGGCGAGATTATTTACAGATAAATGTCTTATACACATATCCAAAGCTGGCTAGGTATAGTAGAATTCTGATCTTCATTCCCATCTTTAAAAGGGGAATACTGCATTAAATTATCAAGTGCAAACTAGCATGAAAATCCAAGCACCATTGACTGCTGGGACACTGTACTATTATCTCAGCTCCACACACACACCTATAGAAGAATTTCCATCAGCTTTGGAGGTGCATGGCCAGTTTGCAGGTACCAGTTTGGTCTTTAAAGGAACACTTGGGGGCAGAAAAGTGAGTGTAGCATGTGCACGCCTCCTTTTCCTGTTGATCATTAGAGGGCTTTTCCTCTTTACACATAAGTGTTTTCCTGCGGCACATCTACTGTTGTAACAAATAAGTAGCAGGACCCTCCTGGAGATCCATTATATCAGAATGGACATGCACTGATAATGTTATCAAGAGTCCTCTGCACGCCATACAGCTGTGACCTCGTCAAGACAGTGGTGCTCGCAGTGATATCATGAATGGCACCGTGCAGAACATAAAGTGGAAGAAAAGTTGATCACCAGCACACACAAAAGGGCTTCTTTTACCCCTGCGTTTATTGAACACGTCACATTATGTCTCAAAAACAATGTTTCGGTGTCATGCTAGACCCCTTCATTGGTTTGTATTGCATAGGAGGGTGGAGGGCCCGCTGGGGTTCGTTTGCCTGGGGTCCAAATAAAGGAGCAGGAGTATGCCATTGCTATGCTGTGTGTTCAGGTCTAAGTAGTGAGTCTCCTCTTACATGCTCCCTTTTACGAAAACTCAGAATACACGACCCTGTGCAATCAATTGAAACATTCTGTACAGTTAAAAGACAATGCATTGGAAACTTAAAAGATCGTTTGAATAAACTTAAACATCAATACATATATTCAATAAAATATAAACCTTGGAAACCTGTTTGCTTAATATTTATACAGATGTTTATGTGTATTACAGACGCTTGAAGGACGTATGTGACATTGCCACGTAAGGGGTGCCCTAAAAATATTTACCACCATAAGGGATATAGAGTATTAAAAAAGCGTTTATAAAGCCTGAACATTGAGAATGCACAGAGCGTAAGCTCTGCCATCAAGCAAGCCTAGTAATTTATATATCTGCACATAGAGGTTAATGTGTCTTTTTACAGTTTTTGCTGTGTTTGATGTCAACTCAATGTTTTCATGTCTTTGTTAGATGGAGATCCAGATAACTACCTGGCATATTACAGAAGAGCCACTGCGTTCCTGGCCATGGGCAAATCTAAAGCCGCAATTCCTGATTTAAGTCGAGTGATTGAGCTGAAACCAGACTTCACATCAGTATGTAATACTTCCAAATCTTACCTTGAGGGCAGAAAAAAAATAACCTGCTTCTAGAGTATTTTTCTGCCTATAATCGCCACTTCAGAAGGTTTAAACCTTTTAATATGTGAAACGGGACTTGGGAGATTTCAAGTGTTGCTGGATGTGACTGAAATGTGATGTATTTAAAGCAGAGTGATGCAGACTCATTCATGCTCTCACACTTATTATAACCATGGTCAGCCTTCACTCTTCAGCTGTGGAGGAACTATTTGTCCCAGCATGACTTACCAACCACTGGCTGAGCAGGCTGATACTTGTAGTTTCTCATCAGCTGTAAGAGCAGGTTTTCTTGTTTTGGTCTTCTGTAATATTATCTTATGGAAAAGCATAAAGGCTCTATTCATATGTAATATATCACCAATGATATGTGTAATATACAGTGTGTATATGTACACTATATTGCCAAAAGTATTGGGACGCCTGCCTTTACATACACATGAATTTTAATGGCATCCCAGTCTTAGTCCGTAGGGTTCAATATTGAGTTGGCCGACCCTTTACAGCTGTAACAGCTTCAACTCTTCTGGGAAGGTTGTCCACAAGGTTTAGGAGTATGTCTATGGGAATGTTTGACCATTCTTCCAGAAACAAATTTTTGAGGTCAGTTACTGATGTTGGACGAGAAGGCCTGGCTCGCAGTCTCCGCTCTAATTCACCCCAAAGGTGTTCTGTTGGGGTTGAGGTCAGGACTCTGTGTAGGCCAGTAAAGTTCCTCCACCTAAAACTCGCTCATCCATATCTTTATGGACCTTGCTTTGTGCACTGGTGCGCAGTCATGTTGGAACAGGAAGGGGCCATCCTCAAACTGTTCCACAAAGTTAGGAGCATGAAATTGTCCAAAATGTCTTGGTATGCTGAGGCCTTAAGAGTTCCCTTCACTGGAACTAAGGGGGATAAGCCCAACCCCTGAAAAACAACCCCACACCATAATCCCCCTCCACCAAACTTTACACTTGGCACATTGCAGTCAGGCAAGTACCGTTCTCCTGGCAACCGGCAAACCCAGACACGTCCATCGGATTGCCAGACAGAGAAGCGTGATTCGTAACTCCAGAGAACACGTCTCCACTTCTCTAGAGTTCAGTGGCGGCGTGCTTTACACCACTGCATCCGACACTTTGCATTGCACTTGGTGATGTAAGGCTTGGATGCAGCTGCTCGGCCATGGAAACCCATTCCATGAAGCTCTCTACGCACTGTAGTGCCAATCTGAAGGCCACACAAAGTTTGGAGGTCTATAGCTATTGACTCTACAGACCATTGGCGACTTCCTCACACTGTGCGCTTCAGCATGCGCTGACCCTGCTCTGACAGTTTACGTGGCCTACCACTTCGTGGCTGAGTTGCTGTTGTTTCCAGTTGCTTCCACTTTGTTATAATACCACTAACAGTAGACCATGGAATATTTAGTAGCAAGGACATTTCACGGATGGACTCCTGATGAGAGCAACCCATTTTTTCACAAATGCTTGTGGAAGCACTCGCATGCACTTGTTCGTATGTATGTATGTATGTATGTAATCTTTTAAAAAAAAAAAAAAAGTTTTCCCTACGTTATGTTATAAAACATCTATTCTTAACCATATTTTCGGTAAGATATAAAAAACTCGCCCATAGGCAACACTTAAAACCATTCTATTGCTCATCAGTTTACTGTTATCAATGATTAATGGCCCCAAAATTATTGCTCTCACTCTGACGTTTGCGGCGATATGTAACATGTGCGGTACAATAGGCGCAATTGTTGTTTTTGTGCGTAGGCGCACCCGACGCATATGTGCGTGCGTAATATATAATATATATATATATTAGTAAATAGTCTATTTCTCAGTGCTGACTGTTTCACTGGCCATAACCATACATTGAACTTTTAATTAGCTATCAAATGCAAAACAACTGACTGGATCATGACAACCTACCACCAACAATTTCAATTGTTTACCAGTCTCGATAGAAACTTACTAATGGGTTTCCTTGATCTATTTGGTCATTTCTGGGATGTTGCGCTTAAATATGTCTGAAAATTGCCTTAAAACATGCCTGAATATTGCAATGTTTATGGTTGGCATTGTTTTTGCTGCCATGCTACCATTGGGTACTGTTATTTCATTAATACATCCTTATAGGGCAGTCTGCTAGAATAGGCTTCCTAACACACCAAAAATTGTGCATGTATTAGTTGTGTTGTAATGCAGCGCACTACGACACCAATAGTACATTACCATGTGTTGTGGTGCACTGAAATGCACAACCTTTGGCAGGGTGTGTTGGGGTGACGTTAAGAATAAATTACATTACAGCGTACAAACACGTGAAATACCGCAGCGCGAGCAGGGGTGGACAGGCTGTTAGCCTGTCATTGCTTTGTACAGGCTTAGCGAATGCAACACTGTGGAACAGCCTGCGCTTCACAGCCAGACCTTACAAACTTGTGTGAATGAGGCCTTATATTGTAGTTGAATTTCAGACAAACAGTTAAATATACATTTAAATTGCATGTATGTAAACCAGGGCTCAAAATTTCAGGCCCTGAGCTACTAGCCAGGCCTTAAGAGTTACTCGCCACCAGTTGCCCCACCTAACCCCTACCCTGCCCTGGCCTGCCCCTCGTACCTCCGACAGCTCAGCAGTGTGACGCAAAGTACAGAGATCAGTAACAACACAGAGTGTTGTTCAGTAACAACACAGAGATCAGTGGTGTAATGCCAAGTACAGAGGTCAGTAATGTAACACACTGTACAGAGTTCAGTAATGTAACGCACAGATGTCAGCAGTGTAGGGCAGAAAGAACGGGGAGTTACAGTGCACATAGCTGATCTGATTTAGGTGCCCTCTTCCTCTCCTGCCCTTTTCCTCTTCCCCTCCTGATTTAGATGCCCTTTTCCTGGTGGTGCTGGTAGGGGGGGCACCAGGGATCCCAACCTGAAAGAAGCAATTTCAGGGAGGTGCCCTTCTCATTTCAGGGAGGGGCCCCCTCTGAAATTATGGCAGATTGCAGAGGAAGCAATAGCTTCTTTGCTATCTGCAACATCAAACCCACTGAGCTTAAAGCACAGCTGCATGATGGATATCCTGGATATCCCCAATTCTTTACTACATAGAGTGTCTGGATTACCTATATGGGCACCAAAAAATGTATTTGACAGAAGAGACCTACAGAATCCCTTCTTCATTAAAAGCCTACACGTCATTTTTTTTATTTTTTAATTATACTTTTTTTAAATTTATACTTTTAAGTAAAACATACAAGTAGTGCCCGTCCCCAGCCTGTGGTTAGACAGCGAAGGACAAGCAGCTTGGTAAAGAACTTGTCTTCAGGTCATTCTGCTCTCTCCATCTTTTTGTATGTCCCATCAGAACTGCAGGGCAACTTACTTGATCCTTGTGTTCATCGGTGGGGGTTTCGCCGCCGGTGGGACGGGGGTGAAGCTTCTGCGGTGATCGCTCTCTCTTCTCTGGCCGGGGTGAAGGGAAGACGGCCAAACTGATTCTTCTCCTCTACGGTCGCTGCAGCTTCAGAGCGGCCGCGGGGGAGAAGAATCAGTTTGGCCGTCTTCCCTTCACCCCGGCCAGAGAAGAGAGAGCGATCGCCGCAGAGGCAGTTTCACCCCCGTCCTGCCGGCGGCGAACAACCAGCCGATGAATTTCCACTCGCCCCCTCGCAATTTTCACTCGCCAATTACGAGGGGGCGAGTGGAAATTTTGAGCCCTGTGTAAACTATGACTACCAAAAATATAATTTTGTTCAGTTAGTCTTGCCCCTCACATCTCTGGCACACAGCCTGGCAAGTTTTGTAACTCTGCTATTTCATATTTTAGCTTGGCCACTTCCAGTGTCACCTTCCTGATCCATTGCACAGTGAGAAGGCAAGTGACTCAAGAAGCTGAAATACTGAAGCAGGAAAAAGTAGTGCATTGTTCTGGCTGTGCAGGGTCACTTACAAAATCTTTTTCATGCCAAGACCCCCCCCCCCTTCCCGCCACAGACATCTCCTTCCCCAAACATGTCTGATATCTGTGGCAGAACATCCTGGTTTATACACTCTTGGCACTAGTCTTATCACTGGGTACATACGTGACGATCTAAGGAACTCCATTTCAAACTACAACCACCAGTCTTTTCTCCCCCATTCGATTAGCTGATGAGGAGGGGGATCGGCAAAAGTTGCAGTTTATCCATAAGTATGCGGTTATTTTCTGATCGAATCAATTTTAGGCAATCATTTAACTCTTTTTTTTATATAAAATTAACCGTAGTTAGGGCAGCTGCTAGAACAGGAAGTTGGTGTTTTTTTTGTTCCTCTAACCTGTGTATTTTTGGTTCTTTGCAGGCAAGATTACAAAGAGGACATCTGTTCTTGAAACAAGGAAAATTGGATGAAGCAGAGGAGGACTTTAAAAAAGTGGTAAGTTGTAAGCAGATTTCTTTGGAAAGAAAGAAATATGGGCGGCCCCTTCTTCGGGACGCAGAAGCGATCTGGCGACAGGTAAGTCGCCAGGATCGCTTCTGTTGTAAAGCCGACAGTCGGCTCTACAAGTTTAAACAGAGTCCCGGCGGCAAAAGTCGCCGGGAGTCTGTTTAAACAGCCCCGATGCTGGCGACGTACACTGTACGTCGTCAGTCACGAAGGGGTTAAAGGGCCATAAGAACACAAAAAGACAAACTGTATAATAAAGATCTGCTAATCCCCATTCACAAATATGCATATAACCATACCCATCAAGGAAGCTCAAGTCCTTTCTCATTCACAGGCCCCCTTTATCCTTCCTTTACTTGGTGCATTACTGATCTGGAATAAGCATATATAAATTGGGTGCCAGGACAAATGTACATGCTTATGCCAGGTCAGTGACTGGCAAAATAGTGAAGCCAGGCTCAGACTGACAGCCTCATAGCATGCACCTTGAAAAACAGGTCAGCAATGGCAGCTCTCATATTTGTCTTCCCAGGTCTCCTCTAATGAACTCTTCTACTCTTTAACCCCTTTGGGACTGGAGACGCACACTGTACGTCCCGCCACAAAGGGACCAAATGACTTGTCACGTACACTGTACGTGACGAGTTATTTGCTGCACTAGAAGGCTGGTAACCGCTGAGAATCAGCGGTTACCATTCATTAATGTATCCCTCAGTTTAGAGGCATCCATTAATGAAAGGGTTAACCTTTTTCAGACACCCGATACCTTAATATCGGGTGTCTGAGAGTCAAAGCAGAGCGGGCACACATGCCGGCTTTTGCCGGCATTCTGACAGCTCGTATAGATCGAGAGATATCTCTCTCGGATCGTAATACTGGCTTTTTTTTTCTTTCACTTTCAGGAATAGATACAAAATGTATCTATTCCTGAAAGAAGAATGTTTCAGTTTGCTGATGGTTGTTGTAACAATCAGAAAGCCAGTAACAGCTGAATCCTGAACTGCTGCAGGATCAGTGTCACTAACTTATTATCGGCTGTTCTAAAGTTTGAAACAGCCTGATAATAACCAAAAATGTATTCATTTATCAAGCAGTAATAGTGAGATTAATTCACAATGACTGCTTGATATAATTAAATAACTAAAATTAACATTTTTAAGTTTAAAAAAATAGTGAAAAGTGTAAAAAATAAAAAATAAAAATAAGGGACAAATAAATGAATATTTATTGCATTTTTTTTAGCTGTGCTGGTTTTGTAAAAAAAATACTACAAATCAAAACTGGGAAAAAAGTGTTTTTTTTTTTTAAACGTTTTTTCCTCTTTTTTTTAATATATTTTATTTGTCCTAAGTGAGGCGTTAGACACACATGTGATATAAATATGTAGCCCTATCTGTCCTCTAAAAAACAATATATAATATGTGTGAGTGCACTTAGTAAGAAAGTATACTGACGTGGAAGAATCACACAGCAAAAGTGTCAGACATTTACGAACAGAAACTAAAAACAAGCTCAGTCATGAAGGGGTTAAGCAATACTCCCTGTGCAATAATGTAGTAAAGTTCTTGATAATTGAGAAGAAATCTTTATTTTGCATAGGAACGCAAGCCGGAATAACTCAATAACTGAGGATGCTTTATTTTGACATCTAGCTGTAAATAGGATTTATGATCTTCAGGCAGTAACACTATAGCAGCCACAATTTCTTTTGTTTAGGGATGCCTATTGCAGTGTTTCAAATTAACTGTAATAGAAACAGTTGTTTTCTATGAAGAATGTTTTGTTTGGTGTTGTAGAAGTACTAGGATGCCAGTGGTAAAAGTTTAAAATTTCTTTCCAAATAGCTTTTTTATAATTGTGTTGAAATGTCAGAGAACGCCAGTTGGAGTGTGAAAGGTATTTGCGTTATTGGGTTTCCTGTAAAGCTGGCCTAAACCGGCCTTTTTTTATGCTATCGGTGTGGTGATCCTTGAAGTTAGCAACTGCTGTTAGACTCTCTCTCCGTTCTTGGGAAGGAAACTGGGTATGCGGGCCTGCAGGGAGACTATGTGGTGGCATCCTTGCATGTACAAGGTGTGTGGTGTGTTGTTTTTTTAATTTTTTATAAAGCTTTGTTTAATGCTCCGATCACTGGCGGATGCAGACCGCAGAGCTGCTCCTGTCAGCTGTGGCCGAAGCTCTAACAGTGCTGAGCTTCGGCTGAATGATTAGTAAGTTAAGATCTGCCCATCTTGGACAGGCAGATCGTACTTGCGATAATCGCAAGCCCGCCCCACCGAGGGGAGTGCTTCAGATGAGCGCAGTGCTGGACGGGCAGTGTGCACTTGCGCACACAGGCCCGTTTAGCATTTATCTTACGAGCATGCCACACACCCGCTGACAATCGTACGATTCTCGGCGTGTTTTCAAACATGTTCCTAAGATAGAAGTTGTGCGACCGTACAGTAGAAACGGTCGCACGTCTTCCACACACTTTGCGATAATCGTGCGATTGCGGGATTTCCCGCGATTATCGCAAGGTGTGTGGGCACCTTTAGGCCCTATTCACACCTATATTTCAGTTGCGATTAGGGATTCCAGTGTCACAAACTTGCACTTTCCTGCACAATCCCTAATCTGGCATTTACATGCAGCAACTGTCTCCCATTCAGGTTAATGATCGGGTGACAGCTACTGCATGTACACGCATGTGATATGATTACATGCAATTACAAAAACAATCAATCTCCCTGGATACACATTTGTGTATCCAGGGATAGTGACAGATGCCTAACTGCATGTAATCCTTTCACCTATGATTGCGTGCAGTGTGCAGGCTGTTACCCGATCATTAACTTGAATGGGTGACAGTTGCCGCATGTAACATACATTTAACACTGGTACCGTATATAGTAGCGGCCCCCACGGGACTAAACAATATGTCCAGTGGCCCTCGAGTAAATTTGAGTTTGAGACCCCTGCTCTAAGACATGGTAAAAGCAAGGCTGCTGTCATTACAGTGTTCATAATAGTAACAACCCAGCTGACACTGAATGCAACACATCCGCTGTGGATACTTTGACAAAGTGCACCTGGGAATATGTAAATTACTCTGGGCTCAATAACATGGAGACTATAAGCCACTTCATACTGGATCGCACTGGACTGGAACACAGGCACTAATGCAGGAGATCGCACTGTAGGCGAGGGGCCTGCCTGCGCAGCCCACGCCCACTCCCGCCCCTGAATGCAGGTGTTTTTTCGTTGGTAGATCTCAATGAGCTCGTCATTTTGAAAAGTAGATCTCCAGATGAAAAATAGTGGGCGCCCCTGCTCTAGCCAATGTGTATTGTGATTCAGATCTTATCTGTATTACTAATATATGTCTTGGAAATGTTTGTGCGGGTGGGGAAAAAAAAACCTACCTAATATGTGAAATGTTGAAGGGGTACGAAAGTAAACCTACCCTGGGAGGCTGAAACTGTGCAGCTTTTACCATATTTATTTTTTTTATTTATTGGTTTATTTATACACCAAACACAGGCAGGTAAAAAGCAAAGTAAACAAAAATAAACATTTTCCTGAAAGTCACTATAGAGAACATGAATGATAAGCCTTCAAAACAAAGGATTATCATGGGGAACATAAAGAAACCCCATTAAACATGTCCCTGTTGCTAGTTGCAGGAAATATCTCCCGTAGAACATCTAGGTCATACAGTCCTTCCTTTCAGGCCTGCAGAATGTCAGCAGATCAAAAGTGACACCTGCAGAGAAGAAGGTGAATCACCACACAATTACTGGGAATGAGAATAGGCAGCTTGAAAATGTGTTTTCCCTTCACTTGTCCCATTCGCTCTTTAACTTTCCCTTTGTACTTGTAATAGGAAGAATGCGTTAATGCTGGTGGAATTGTACTGGCTGCAAAATGCTAATTGAATGTCTCGTAACCTTGTAATTTATATGAGGATAGCTTATTCTAAACTGAAAAGTGCATAGCATTCCATATATTTATGAATATATCTAGCTGTTTATTATTATTCAGGATTTATATAATGGCAACAGTTTGACATTGGGTACAATACAATTCAAGACAAGATGGTTAGTAGAGCCCTGTACATGAGAGCTTACAATCATAAAAGGAAGGGGCAAGTGATACAAAAGGTGGTAGCTGTGGGGGGTGAGTTGTTTGAGAAAGTAATATAATCAACTTTTGAGTCTGCCTCGACAGTAGCTCCCCAATTGGACCGCTCCCCCTCTAAATGTAAACATAGAAAAAAACAGAGAAATAGGGGTTTCTGAGAGGTATAAAACCAATATATGTGTAAAAATGATATCCAAATTTTATTATACAGTAATTACATTATATAAAGGATTAGGACCTGGGATCACTACGCTACACATAACCATTTCACTTATATGAATTCGTTCACCAAGACAATGCCCCACAAATATGGGAACCAGTTTCTCTTAGGACTAGGTGATAGGGGTCCTTTGCATCGTTCTCGATGGCCCCCCCTCCCATGGCCCCGATGCCCCTGGCATGGTCTCGGACGGAGTTGAGTGGGCTGGTTTGAATCAGGCCGCCATCACTTTCTCCTGATCCGGAAATATCTGTCCTCCTCCAGACACTAGTTGTTTGCCCCCCGTGGTCCCCTGAAGAAGCATGGTGCGAAACGTGTCGGGATCCGGATATGTCTGTTCCAGTAAATGAACAATGAAAAACTAATGAAAATCAGTAAATGAACAATGAATAATTAATGACAATTATTATGTTTGCAACTATGGATACTTAATTAAGATATAACTGGTTGAAGTTGGGCATATCCTAGGAACTTTGTGTGTGTTTTAGCCAATTGAGGGTTTTTTATACTTGTATGCATTACAATTGATTCTTTTATATAATGTAATTACTGTATAATAAAATTTGGATATCATTTTTACACATGTATTGGTTTTATACCTCTCAGAAACCCCTATTTCTCTGTTTTTTTCTATGTTGAGAAAGTAATAGTTCAGTTATTAGGTAGAGATGGGATTGTCTGGCTTTAGGTGATCCCTGAAGACTGAGTGGGAGATAGGTAGGTCTATCACTTGTATATGATGGATAGATCTGCAGCTAACGATTATTTTCAAAATCGATTAGTTAGCCGATTATTAAGTTCGATTAATCGGATAAAAAATAAAATACATTTTAAAAAATGGCTCCAGTGATGGGACTTCTAGTTTGTATTGAGATTGCAGTCCATCACAGGAGCAAGCTTGGAGCAGTAGAAGTAAAAAAGAAAAAAAAGTGTGGTGTACAATATAGTGAAATGAAAAGTGTAAAATTATACAGCAATGAATGCAGAATACCACCAGCTATAGAGGAATACAATAAATCCCAGCAATAGTACATTATAGCTGGCGGTATTCTGCATTGCAATGTATAATGTACTATTGCTGGGTGTTGTAGTCCTCTATAGCTGGTGGTATTCGGCATTGCACCACTGTATAATGTATTATTGCTGGGATTTGTTGTACTCCTCTATAGCTGGTGGTATTCCTTGATTTGTAGTCCTCTATACAGTGCAATGCAGAATACCACCGCCTATATAGGAGTACAACAAATCCCAGCAAAACATTATACATGCAGTGTACAATGTATTGCTGGGATTTGTATTCCTATATAGCTGATGGTACATTGCTCTGTATAATATACAGCACAATGTACCATCAGCTATAGAGGAATACATATCCCAGCAATACATTATAGAGCACCATGTGTGGGTGGGAGTGCAGGCTTACCTGAACAGTCTTCCAGCAACTTGTTTCTGAGATCGGGCCTGTCCATCGGCGGCTGTCATCCCCCCCACACCTGCTCCTCCTTACTTCTTCTCCCCGCGTCCCCGTGCCGATCGTGGATTTGGACGGGCGGTGAGCGTGAGGCGCGGAGGAGGTGCGGGAGCGTGGATGCGGGCAGGTCTGGCAGCGGCGAGCGTGAGGTGGGGGAGGAGGTGTGGCAAGCAGCGTGTGTTAAGCCGTGAACAGGGCCAACCAATCAGGAGCCGATTAATCGATTATTGAAAAAGTTGACAACTTTTTCAATAATCGATTATAATCGATTATGTCGATTAGTTGTTGCAGCCCTAATGATGGACATCTGTTTAGTTTATGTTTTATATCCACAGTCATGTCATGATTTTTGCTGTGTGAACTAAAAACTAGTGAAAATGAGAAAAACCTATCCTTACTAATATAAAAATAAAGATATTCGACTTCTGTTCTGCCAGTGGGGGGGGTTCTGCCTCTGGTGCACTTAGTCTCCCCACCTCTTCCGCTGTGTAATGTTTCTATATTGCTCCGTAGCTCAACCCCTCTGCTGTAAACCTGTACCTAAGTTCTCTGTGACCACTTAGCCCTCCCTCCCCTTACTCCTTTCTGGTCTATGAGCATGGAAGGAGGATGAGTTCTCAGTAATAGAGCTACCCGAGGATATGATGGATTGCCTGAATCTGCATGTAAGGGATGTCCAAAAGCAATTCAGCTGAGGGATGGGCAACAAAAACAGAAGTGACCCACTTCTGTTGCGCATCAGTTGCAGAGAAAAGTAATCCTCCTTCTGTGCTGACAGACCAGCAAGGAGCTGTTGGAAGGAGTACAGCAGGGCAGCATGTCTACACAAGAGCAGCTTTGCACCCTTCCTAATCGTAGTGCATTCCTTCACAGCATCCTCACCCCTTACCCCTATCACAGCAAATCCTTCTGCAGCCACCTCACCCCACTCCCCTATCACTGAGCATCCCTCTGTACCTATCCTATTTCAGCATATCCCTCTGCAGCCACTTCACCCTCAAGGCCAAAAGCAGCGCATTTCTCCACACCGGTGCATATTCACTGGGTAATCTAGGGGCATTCGTGCCATGAGAACAGGGGAGGAACTTTTACAAATGAACCCCTTTGTGTTTTTATTACAAATTGCATAGCTTAGATCTTCCAGTTTTATAATAATTCTTATACCCCTGCACATAACTTTATAAGGTCAAGCGCTGCTTTCATCTACTGCCATCCAGGAAAAGGGTGAATTTCTTGTTGAACTCGGCAGTGTTTTACAGGCGATGGCAATGTAAATAACAGATGCGGAATCTGAGCTATTTCCTGATTCTCCAGCAGATGGCGGTAGAACATAATGGCACTGTCCTAAGCTGTTGCTGTGAGTGTCAGTGAGGAGCCATAGCTTGATCCAGCTTTCATTTCCTCTGACCTGTAGTGATAAAAGGTATACTGTTGTCACAGATCCAATTATACAGGCTGTTAGGATTATATTTATGAGAGTCCTGAGAATAGAATTATGAACTTACTATTGTGGATTTCTTTTATTACATCTTATTTTCCCTGAGGAAAATGAAAGCAAGGTGGTTGGGAAATTTTTATCATGAATAAATGAAAATGAAAATCTTTTACTGGAACTGGGTGCTGTGTCGGTGTTCTGTGGGCTTCTGTTTATGCTGCATTCTACTTTACATCTTTCTATTAAATTTGTATGTATAATCCCAGGTAATCAGTGGTGGGGTGAAATGTTATTTCTTTTTCTATGCATTGTCTTTTGAGCATTGTATCAATACCCTGCACATACATCGTTTTCTGTCAGCACTGTTTGATTATTCTGTTTTAAGTTGGGTTTCAGTGCAATAGTTCTGTAGAATCAGTAAAGTGCCAAGGGCATAATGGGCTGTCTGTGACCCGCAGTACATCCACCTCTCAGTTCTAAACAGTTTGTGGCAAAGGCTTGTACAGATTTTGAAGTTCCGCACAGGGCAGTCTCTGAGGTGCCAACAGCTGTCTGAATATCCTTCACAGTTCAATGTCATTCAGCCAAAGCTTATAAATTGGGAAACTCTCTTCCTTTTGTTAAATCATTTTTCGTTCACACAAACACATAACATTTCTTTTTAATAGCATGTTCCTTGTAAAATATAGAATTTGTTGATGAATGGCATTTTTGGATCAGGCCACATGTAAGGTCCTACATACTAAATATTATTGTGGGGTATTGGTGTGAATCCTTTTGTAGGGTCTCCCTAGTGTCTAAAGGCCCTATTCACATCTGCACATTTTTGGTGCAGTGCATTATATGCAGGTTATACATACAAAATACTGTTGTATGCTATGCAATGTGCATTTTGCTAGAAAACAAATGAAAAATGCAACAAACACAACTGTCTCTAATAAATTGTACCTGCAATGCATTTAAAACATGCAGCTGTCAATGGAACTTTATACCTGTACACTTTGAGGCAATTCTGCCTGATTATTAAGTCATTTTTAACATAACTGATTAACTTATTAACTTATTATATACCATGTGAGACAAGGAGTCATCACAGCTGTTTATAGTGAGACAAATGGAGCGCCAATACAGTATCTGACTAATGTGGTGTCTCTTTGGTTAAGTGTGGTTAAGTGAGGGCAGTGGCTTCCATTGGTCATCAAGGAGGAGCCTGAAGCCTTGCCTTGGCAAGTGAGGTAAACAGGATTCTAATTTGAGCAGAACTTTGGATTCCGGGTGTAAAACAATTGGCAGGCAGACTTCCTCAGCCAGCAGTGGCTGGACCTGAGAGAGTGGCCCTTACATCTGAGATTTTTCAGGATCTTTGTCACAGATGGGGGACATCATAGGTGGACCTCTTAGCTCCATAAATAAAGATTTTTATCTTCAGTGTAGACCCTTGGAGGGCGGCTATTTTTGGAATAGGTTGCTATAGGCGGATTGCTTGTTTGCCTGCATCACAGTGTGAGCGAGTTTTGGAATTCAAGCAGTGTTTTTTGTGGATAACAAACCTGAGAAGGTTTATCTCCAGAAGCAGAAATTCTCTGGTGGAAGCAATGAATGCCTTGGTGGCCCCATGGCAGGGCTGTAGCTACCATAGGGCGAGTGAGGCACTGGCCTCAGGCACAGCTGAGAGGGGGCACAGCCAGGGCCGGCCTGGCTGTGTCCCCTCGCACCTGTTGCCATGGTGAGCAAAGGGCGCCATTGGCAACAGGGGTGCCAGGTGGCCAAGGCAGCCGCAGCTCGCCAGGGAGAGGAGGAGCTGCACAGGCTCCAGCTTCTCCTCTGATCCCCGCTGCTCCCCCCCCACCTGTATGAGCAGAGGACTCTGTGTCCTCTTTTTCTTTTTCAAAAGGGAATTGTCAGGGGTCTGTTTTAAATCCCCGATATTTCTCCAAAGCCCCTAACAGTTGTAAAAAAAAATAATAATAAAAAATATATTAAAAACAAAAACAGCCTTAGCCCCACCCCCCACACACACACACATCAAATACTATTAGACATGTGCAAAGACTAACATTTTGTTTCGGACTAAATGAACGGAAACTAAAAATGTTCATTAGTTTCATCAAACAAAACAAATTTCTATGCTATTTTGGATTTGGCCATCAGTGCATTCAGCACATGCGCGCCACCATCCTGGAGGCGGGGAGCATGACATCACATACCACACATGACTGTAAGGGGGGTACAAATTTCTGTTCTTGCCTCAGGCGCAAAAGGAGCTAGCTACGGCTCTGCCCCATGGTATCATTAAAACTGTATTTACACCTTTCCTCCCCTGAAACTCCTTGCTCATCTCTGTCGCAGGATCCACCTAGAGGGCTTTCCATTAATTCTAATAGTGTTGAACTGGCACAGGAGGATGTGCTACTCTGATCTGATCAAACTTCTGGAGAACTCATTGTGGGCTCTCCTATCCCAAGGATTGGTTTACCACCCTGCTTCACAGTAGCTGGCTTTGTTGATATGGCTATTGAATCTCGGCTCTTGAGAGACAGAGGCCTTTCTGGTTTGGGCATCCCCACATTGTTAAAAGCTACAAAACCCAGAGGGGAGGAGAGACCGCTGTCAGCTGTTGTGCCCCCCCCTGCACAAATTATTCAAGCCCTGGTCTAGATCAATGTTTTGGCCCTGAATAGCATTAAATAAAATGTTTTGGCCCTTGCAATCTTGTTTTAGTGACTGCTTTCCTTGTTTAAAACTTTTGTACAGGGTGTCTTCCACCTGTACAACAATCTGTGATTCTGTGGCACATATCCTTTAGTTCTGTCAGTACTTCATCTTTTTGCACTGATTAAGGATAGTCTGCTTTCCACTCTTACTCACAAAGTTGTTTTCCTTGTTGCTATTACTTTTGAGGCATGTGTCTCATCTGGCTGCCTTGTCCTATACAGAACCCTTTTTTGATCCTTCAGAAGATTAAGGTGGTACTGCCATCTAGAGCCTTCTTCCTTCCTAAGTTTCAACTTTTCACCATAATCAAGCTCTAGTTCATCCTAAGGAAATTTCTCTTCACTTACGGGATGTGGTTCGTGCTGTATGGGTTTACCACTCAGCCACAGCTTTCATTAAAAAATCTGACTGTCTTTTTCATTCCTGGTGGTCTCTGCAAAAGAGACCCAACATCTCATTTCACCATTTTTTTGGTGTCTTAGACAAGTCATTATTCATGCTTCTCTTAAAAATCAGGTACCCCATTTTTCCTGTTAAAGTGCACTTCTTCATTAGATCAGTGAGTGCTTCTTGGGCTTTTAGGCATCAAGCATCTGTTTTGCAGATTTGTGAGGCTGCCAACTGGTGCTCTATTTATAGGTTTTACCAGTTGGATGTTAAGGCCTCATCTGATGCCAGGTTTGGGATGAAGGTCCTTCAGGCAGCTCTTTAAGATTCAGACTGTCGGTATTCTGCTGTTTTTTTTGTTAGGTGGGTCACTTCTGTTTTTGTTGCCCATTCCTCAGTTGAATTGCTTTTGGACATCCCTTACCTTACATCTCTGCATTATTGATCTATTAAGAAATCTGGATTTTTGTTCTTACTTTTCAGTGGAGTTTGAGGAACACAGGTCCCACCCCTCTGTACTGCTGTCCTACAAAACTGAGACTTGCTTGGAGTGTGAGGGGTTATACCTAGCTGGCCAACATTTTTTTTTCTTCCTGTTTGCTGGTGTTCTTCATTAGGCAGCTGCATGTAACCCATACATCTCTACATTATTATTCCTGTGTCCCTTGGTGAACTCCAACGTACAAATTATATGGTAAGTACACAAGTCCCGTTTTTAGGTGCCAAGTGGTACTGTACTGTATTTTATGTTTGCTGATAGGTAGGCATACTGGTGACATATAAAATGCAGTTTAGCACCTGCTAATTTGCAATTTGTAACTGTTGTCCTCACGTCTATACTGCCTTTTTGTAGTACTACTACAAATGCATAGCTTGAAAAGATCTCTGTATGGGGTATTGTTTATACAGACACGGGCCTCACTTAAATTCTTTTCCTAAAAGAGATCACATACTTTGTGTAAGTCATTATCCCTCCTCTGAGAGCATCTTGCATGTATTTTTCATACATTTTCGAATAATTGGTCAGGAAACTGACAAAAATTGTATTTCATCTTGCATTTCATGTATATTTTAGTGCTGGCATGCAGGGTGGCCTAGCTAAATTCTTGTAACTAGTATTGTCTGTTAATGAAGCCCCTGCCCCTAAAATATGATGTACTTGCTAAAGTAAGCATAACCACTGCTTTATTAATAATTCATGTTTATTCTGTGGCATCACTGAATAATAGGAGCCTGCTGAACTCACATGGCTAACAAACATAACTTTTACACTTGTATTCAAAACAAATGCTTATGATTTTGATGTATATTGCAAAGGGGCATTTAATATGTCTGGATGGTCTACGAACACAGAGCTGTCCAGCCTTTCAGTGCACCGCTGTGCACATATTCCTGCTAAGAAGGTTACATTTTAGTATGAGGTCTATTACCTCTGGTTATAGTGTCTCACTGTATAGGTTGTGCATAACGGGCCTTTAGATATTGGGAAAGCAGTGATTTTTGACACTGGCATCTAGTCACTGGTTTGTTTGGGTACAGCATTCTGATTCCAGCACATTTACCAAATGTTGGGGCTAAAGGCAAAAGGGTAGTGTTAGGGTTTTAGTGGGATAAGTGTTGGGCTACATTTTAGGGTTGAAGTTGAACTAAGCTCCAATGTGTGGGAATAAGCAACCGCCATGATGTACAACTTTTGCAAGGCCTACTTGCACGTTATAACGAACTTGTGTGTCTGGCTCCAGTGGTAACGTGTCCTAGCTGCAGTCAAAGCTTCGTTCGATGCCGACACCATCTGCCATGCCACTTCTTGTGGGTCCTGTGACGTTTCACTTTGGATGTGGGAGGGCTACTGACAATTTAACTCCTGCGCATGAGTTGCATCTTCCCTGGCACCAAGCTCTATTCTCAACATACTGAGAATGAGCCAGAAGCTACACCTGCAGTGTACATGGGAAGTAAAAATTGCTAGCATGTTTTTGGCAAGAGAGACTTGGCATGACTCTGAGCATTTAAATTGCTTTCAGTTTTTTACAGGGGGATTTTAGTTCTGCTTGAAGAGTTCACCCTTAGGGTAAGATTAACCATTGGCGCAAGCTTATTGGTAATGGTTAAGTTTAAGAGTTAAGTTACCAGTGAGGCTGAGGGTTAATTCGTGGTATAGTATACCCTCTGGTAGTGGTGCCAATTTAGCGGCTCTTCTGTTTCCTGTGCACGAGCTTGGTAAAATGTGTTTTATTGGAGGTTGTCTTCTGTTTGGACCCTCAGATGTCTGCATTGACAACTTAAAGAGAAATAAACAAAAAAACGCAGTGCATTTTACACTTCATCACTCCTGACATTTAGTAGTTAATTTCTCTCCTGTCTCCTGTCATCTCTCTCCCATTTTATCACACAAACTGGAACACTGACCAACTGCACACAGATTTAGAACTTGTCTAAAACCCCAGTTGTGGTGCTATGGAGATTCATGTAATACATTCACTGTGGAGAATGCACACATACTGCTAAAGCAGTAAAGGTGATGCCATTCTGGTGGCATATGAATTGTCTTTAGTGACATTTCAAAAGTGGCAGCAAAAAGACATGACGTGTACTTGGCACCATTTGGTGTGTGTAGATAGATAGATAGATAGATAGATAGATAGATAGATAGATATATCTAATTAGGCCTGCGGAAATTAACGATTAATTCCTCAATTTTAATCGTTAATTTCTTTGATCGATTAAAACATTTTTTTATCGGTACTCACCTCTCTGCCGGCTTCCTGGTCTTCCGTCGGGGATCCGGTGACATCACGGACATCAACATCACCGGACTCCTCCCCCCCTTCCCCAAGTGGCTCTGTCGGCTAACGAAGGGAAGGGGGGAGGAGTCCGGTAACGTCCTTCTATAGTGCAGTGTACACCAGCCAGTTGCATGCTGTGCTGGTTCTCCTGCTGTCACGGATCTCTCCACCATTGAAGACGCCTCTCTGTCTACAGCTCAACCCCTCTTGCATCGTGGGTTTCCATCTCACTCTGCTGACATCCAGAAACCGCAAGCAGCCTGGGTCGTCTGACCCTACCTTCAGTCCTGTTACAAACGTTATCCTGATCGTTATAACTAGAGGTGGCGATTGCTTAGGGAACAACACCACCTAGTGGGGACTCCTAATAGAGCCTGCTGCTTATTTCCTATGAGTTATACTGTGGATAACCATTGATTATTGCCTATACCCTATACTGTGGATTACTGAACTGTGTAATTACTACTAATTTATAACTCCAATACTGATATTACTCACGATCCGTGTGGTGACTTCTGAACTGTAAAGGTTACTACCTAGTGCTACCGCTACAAACAGTGCATATCCCGCTTATATAGGCCTCACTACTTGCAACTGTGTAATATGTATAAGGTTCTAACCTCTACTAACCTGTAACTACTCCATCCCTACTGCTGCAGGAAATTACCATACACCCCCACCAGCTCTCGGGTTGAACCCCAGCTATTTACTGTACCATTAACGTTGATGATGTAATGGGTCCTCTTTCCTCCGCGGCACCATTGGAGAGGATTAATTGAGGCCACATACTGACTAGCCGTCAAGAACACCTTTCCGCAGCTGTGATCCTAGCGATCACACTAATCCAGCACATTATTCTGAGTTGCCCCACTCAAGCGGCGGCCATATTGAGTGGGGCACGTGAGATTAATAACGTGCTGGATTAGTGTGATCCTAGTTCATTTTATTACTTCATTGCTGTGCTGTATGTGTATAGGCCAATGTAGTTGGATCTGTATGTGCGTTATAATCCAAATTAATCGATTAAAAACATTTTGATTAATCGAACACGAAAATTTGAATCATTACCAGCCCTAAAATCTATCATAATTATTTTTTTTTTCTACTTCACACACTTCTTAATTTTTTAGCAGGTTTTCTAATTTTAGAGGAAATCTTTAACATTTACATTTTGAATTTATCTTGGAGCACAGGTGTCACCTCGGCAAACCCAATAACCTTCTTTCAGTCATGAGATGTGTCACTACCTTTTTCAGTGCTGCCTTTTTTGTCAGGTTTTTACCCAGCTCAAATGCATTACACATTGGATGTGTCATATAGGAAACAGATGAATTTCTCATTATTTTCATGACTTAAAACAGGGATGTGATCCTGCTGATCCTGCTGATTTCCACTGCTGCTCTTGTTCCTCTAGCATGCGGGTTGCCTGCTTTCTGCCAGCAGAATACTTGTCACACTGTTAACATAGTTGTATGTTCCTACTTGTTTAACAGTTTTATATTTAACCTGCATTATTGTTTAAAGAAACTGTTGTGTATCATTTGGCATTCCCACATAGTATGGATGTTGTGGTTTTTGTACATTTTTATGCCAACTGTAGGTACAATTTGCATACATCTCCAGTGTCTCAAGCCATTAACAAACGCAAAGCTTTATTTTTGCAATGAACTCTGAAATGTTAAAGAGAAATTAATATGCTCTATGAATTTAAGATATGGTGTCAAAACTAGAGAATATAAAATGTTGTGCCTAGCAATCAATCGGATTTGGTCTATATTTGTTGGCCTATATTTAACCCAGGATTGGTTGAAATGGGCAATGACCCACAGAGATAGAGATGAAGGTTGCAGCTGGGCCCCTGCTCATGGGAGGGCTATGCAGTCTACCTAGTCGTATATCTAAATGGACTTTTCATGGTCATCACCATATGGTAGTGTTTGGCTAAACTGGGCAAATCACATGTGCAGCTTCCCTGTAGTCTCCAGCTCAGCTAACATAAGGATGGCATGGTATTTGCAGGGCTAGGTATAGGAGATGGAAATGTTAAGTATAGAACAGCGAATGCATAATTGATTCTCAGGGACCATGACTTTTTTTTTCTTCTAACTCTAGGTATGTCAGTCTATGAAAATGGGAAAACCTCCTAGTTTTTAGATCTTTTCTGTGTTTTAGTGGTATGGCCAAACACCAAGGTATAGCAAGCAATAGTCCCCCATAGGCAACAGTTTTCTTTTGAAAAAAACCCCCACAAATTCCATGTAAAATACAAAGTACGAGAAATGAAAAAAAATTTTGACTGGTTTATAAAGAGTAAAAGTGCCATATCATTTTTTTTATTTTGTTTTGTAACTGGGTTGATACAAGTTGACTCAGGTGTTTGTTCATTTTATTTGGTTTTCTTTAGTTTTCTTAATTTTTTTTTTTATAAAGCTCAAATCTAACCCAAGTAATCAAGAAGAGAAGGAGGCCACATCTCAGCTGTCAAAGTCTGATGAAATTCAGCGCATGCGTTCGCAAGGTCTAGCTGCATACAACCAAAAGGATTATACTACCGCGGAAAGCTTGTTTAACATTGTTCTGGAGGTAAGAGAAATGAAAGGTACAACATCAAAATGTAAAAAAATGACAGTATTTAAATTTCTTGTACATTTACTGTGCACATTTTAAAATCCACAATGTATTTAAAAGAAGTAGCAAATGAGAAACATGGAGCAGCTCTACCCTCTTGTCTCCAATCCTTCTGCTTGAACCTCTGTGACTGGTAAAGTTTCTGCCGGAGCCTTCCCTGAGCAATAGGTAAAAAACCAGCACTCGCAAGGGGATGCGTCCATCCAATACTTTATTTGCAAAAAGGCGTAACACGACTAAGGCCCAGTTTTGGGGGCTGAAACATGTAAGCGTGTTGCTGCTTTTATGCCTTTTTGCAAATAAAGTAGTGAATGGACGGATCCCCTTGCGAGTGCCATTTTTTTTAAACCTATTTAGAATATGTATGATATGATTTACAGATTTGAATTCCTAAACTGTGCAAGATGTTTGGTCTATACCTGTTGAAATCAAGGGGAAGTCTCAGTGTCAATAGTACACACTTATTTACTCATAATAAAATTTGTTCAGATTTCCGATTTCTGGAAATGAGCTAGGTTCAAGTTTTTGACTTGTTATGATGTTTTAGATCTAAAACGTGTGTGCGCTTGAGTGGCAATTTTGCTGCCACACAAACTATGGAAGGCTACCACTGTCTGATGTTACCTGTCGAGAATTGGAGCCAATCCTGATTGTCTAATCACTGGATTGATGCAGATTTAGACAGTTGCTTGGCAGGTTCTACTGTCAATCGCTAACTTATTTTTGCTGCAGGGCCGACTTGACCACAGACCTCTAGCATGGGCAAAGTTGCACCCCGCTTCTATTTAAATTTTAAGCATTTTAGAGGTGCCAGAGGCGGTCCATGTACACCTAAAAGTATGACTAAAGTTATGTCATAGATCATTGGTTCTCAACCTCGGTCATTAAGTCGTGACGCAACTTGCACTGTAACTGTAGCTGGCAATTGAACTGTGGGCGGGAGGTGCGTTTCGAGTGCCATTCAAATGAATGACGACGCAATACACCTCCAACACCAGAACACGTGGAACAGTGCATTAATCGCATGGTACTGTGCGATTAACGCACTGCACTAGTGTGAAAGGGTCCTCAAAAACAGACACACACACGACGACAGACTCCATCTCACACATTCAGACATTATCACATGCACATGCACACTCCAAAAAGAAAATGTTAAAGATCCACCCAGTCTCCCTACCTTACGAGAGCCAGGGGTCAGCCTGGGGTTCAGTGTGGGCTTCTGTGCTGTGACAGAGCTCCATTTATATGTGCATTGCTTGTACAGCTCCCAGGCACATCTACAGGCACACGAGGGAGCTGTATGCAATGCACATATAGATGGAGCTCCCTCACAGCCATACACCCAGTCCACCCCACCCCCCAAATCTCACAATCGGCGCCGGTCAGCTTATGAATGGCTCCTCGGTGCGAGAACTGACAATGCTGGATGGCATGCGGTTTGTCGCTACCCACCAGTTGCGATCCACGGTCGTAGATCATTATTTTACTGGAAATCAATACTCTATCTATTATAATACAGTGGTATGTTTTAGGCAAAGAATGATGTTTTTGTTTGAATTAATGTTCGTATGAGATAACCCTTTACATCCAGAAATGTTTATTTTATTTTTTGTTAATTAAAACCCAGTTTAAAAAATCTAAATAGAGTACACTAGCGATATCACTTGTTTTTTTAAATATAAGTGAAGAGATTGCTACAAAATCTGGAGCAGATTTGCTCTGCAACCAATCAACTTCTCTCTTTCATTTTCAAATCTTACCTGAACAAACTGAAGAGAGATGCTGATTGCTTACTATGAGCAACTGCTCCAGATTCTCTCGTGTGTGTGTGTGTGTGTGTTTAACAATGACCGTTTTTTCTCTGTGCTCTAATTATCAGAAATATCCAAGGAATTTCACTATAATACAAGCCTGCATGTTGAGCCTGATTATAAAACATCAGATGGCATGCGTCACCACAGAAAATGCAGGGAACATTTAGTTAATAGACTTAAGTGTTTTATAAACTGAAAGGCAGAAATACTTTGCAAGTGTTACTTTTGTTTATGCCTGAATGTGCACTGCAGGTCTTATTCAGATAGTGTTTCTTATTGATTCTCAGAAATTACAGTAACTGCTTGCGGGTTAAGAAGGGGCAGCATTTGTTTTCTAATATCACACTGAGCCATCTTGCAGTTCCACGTTAAGACATTTGTGAGTGCTTTGCACAGGTGAATAAAGAGACTTTGTATTCTTTTCTGTAGACATGTGTGTGGGATGCAGAGATTCGAGAACTGCGAGCTGAATGCTACATCAATCAAGGAGAGCCTGGAAAAGCCATCACTGACCTGAAAGCTGCCTCTAAACTAAAGAGTGATAATACTGGAGCCTTTTACAAAGTCAGCCTCATATACTATGAGCTGGGGGACCATGAAATGTCACTCAGGTAGGGTATAGAAAACAATACTTTTCTTTACAACAAATGAAACTATAACGTTTTGCAATATGATGCAAAGCAACACATTGCATTTAAAGCAGTGGTAGGAAGGTGGAGGTGTTGGCCAGAGCAACCGATGAGATTTCAGGAGTTATTTTAACAGGAACTTCAAGCCCAACGGCAGCCATATAGGTTTTTCTTGTTTTTAAACCTTGGATCACGTGAGAAACAAATTCCTGTTTATTTCATCAGCACGTGATTGAGTATTCAAAGTGAACACATCTACAATGTGATATTTCTAACTCCTTTAATAAATTAACCTCACGGGCAGCAATTAAATTGTGACAGAGGGTCTAAGATTTCCCTTCTCTGTAGATGGGTTTAACATACTTCAGGTTGTTGCTAAGTGTGACAGTTAAATTTTATCAAGCTTTAAATCGATAAACATTCTCATGAGAACGTTTTCACTCTAAGATGACCATTCATAAGGAAAATAGGCCTCTATTTGGCTGCTGGAAGCCAATCTACAACTAATTTCACAATAGATGTGACCATTCAACAAGCAATTACAGGATCTGATATGGCCCTTTCCAGCTATAACTTTCATCCTGGCAGTTCAGTATGCACATGGGTTTTTATCGGTCTAACATGCCATGACAAACCATGCATGGGCCAGTTATTGATAACTTGATCTACGAAAACCTTTTGCGACTAATCACACCGTGTTTTGGCACTCGAATAGCATTTAAATAGGAACATGTCCCCAGCTTAAAAAGCAGGTTCAAAAGCAATCTTTTTTTTTTTTTATCGGAGAAGTTCCTAGATAGGAAGTTTACCTCTCTAAGAAGCTTAAGCTGGGTCCTAATGTATGTACCTGGTGTAAATACCTGAATTAATATGGTATTGCTGTCCTGTAATCCCCAGTACATCATCACTCAGACTAGGATTTGCAGGGACAATACTAAGAGCCAGTTTGGTAACATGCTGGAAGGAGGAAGGAGCAGGAAGTGTATTGATCAGTATGCTGCCGCTCCTTCATTGTCCACTCCGCATGATGGGGTGTGTTTTTGACTAGGTTGTAGTGCTAGTGCAGTGAAGGTTCTGGCTATGCTGTCTGGAGGTAATATTGGGGATCATTTGGTAACTAAAACAGTTCACTTATTTATATTTGTATAAGTGTATGTTTAACCAAGTTCTTTAAGTTTAGCCTATTGCATTTGATACATTTCTTATTTCTCTTATATGTACCTGGAATAGTGAAATTCGAGAGTGCTTGAAGCTTGATCCAGATCACAAAGATTGCTTTGCACATTACAAACAAGTGAAGAAGCTAAACAAACAGATTAAAGCAGCTGAAGAGTTCGTACAAGAAGGAAGGTAAGACCTGTTGGCATCGCTGATGGTAAATCAAGAAACAAAGACTAAATCCATGTAATATTTGTTCCTGCATACAGTATGCATCCATATGTCTTTACTTTATCTTTATGAAAGCTAATAACTACAAACAAAATAAAAATGCTACTTGTCCAAAATCCGTTAATTTCTCCTGCTGACAAATATCAACTAGGTTTTTAAAGCCAAACCTTTTTCTTTACTGTTCATTAAGGGACACATGATCAATTCTGAGACAACTTGGTTATAATGTTGCCTACTGAACAAGTGGAACACTGGCAAATAAAAAAGTAATTGAGTAGCCAAATTTAACCAGCTGAACTGGAGGCAGCCAGCACAGATTTTGCTGCATTCCCACAGCATGCATGATATACATGCACTCTCTTCTGTGTCAACCCAGCACCAACGGTCTCCATTGCTACTACAAACTAAGCATGCCCTGTGCCATCCCTGCACTCGCTACCTCCAGAACCACCTCCGCTTCCAGCTGCATGGTGTCTTTTGCTTCTCACATGTTCCAGCTCACCAGTACCTGCCGTCCTCTGCATCCAGGCGTACCTGTTGTATGATCTAGAGTTCCCTGGCAGACTTAGGCTTCACTCTCAGGGAAACCAGCTGACTTGAAGAGAATAGTCTACACCCCGCTGGTCATGATAGATCCTTTTTGGATGAATCTTTATGGCTGAGGAGACTTAGGCTACATTCACACCTACCAAGTAGGTGCGGTGTTGTATTCTAGCGTCGGGAACGTGCGATTTTCTGCAGCAGGAATTCCAAATCTTCTGTTTACAAGCGGCAGCTGTCACTCATTTAAGTTAATGATGCATTTAAAGCAGCAGAACACTGGCACATATCATGCACTCGTATGTGATACAATTACATGCAATTGGGAATCAATTACTATCCTTGAATGCATCGATTGTGATAGTAATAGTCAATGCAGTCCCATTTACCCCGTTTCACTCCATACCATTGCAGCTCAACATTTGGCTGTGTGGGACAAGAAGGTGCAATCGCTGAACAATTACATGCACCTGACACCCAAGGCGTGTCTTTCTTTAACTGGGTGGCTCAAGAATCAAGCCCTTAAATCTGGAAAATCCTTCCTTCAAATTTCTTGGAAGTTATGACAAAGGACCAGCTCCACCAGATGGGGAGGAGTTTTAGGCACCTTATCAGTGCAGGGGACTTGGTCACTGGAGGTGGCTTGCCTACATACTGTAAGTGCAAGTGATCCAGTTGTCCCTTTAACACTGGACCACTCGACTGCAAAGTCATCTGATCAGGATACATCAGTGGCGTTCTTTAGTCTTTAGGGAAAATCCAGAAGCCTTGTGACTGTCTTGGGCAGAACTTTACGTTCCAGCCTTGTCTGCCACATCTCATGCATGGGCCTGATTCCAGGGGAATGGTCTCTTCATCCAGAGGTATTTTGAAAGCTCTGTCACAGCTGAGTGTGAGATTCAACCACAAACTGCTCACGTTTTTCCCCAGGTACACAGATCCTCTGCCAGTGGCAATGGCTGCTCAGTGGCTGCTCAACCTGATCTATGCTTTTTCCTCCCCTAAAGCACCTTGAGATGGAATGCATACTGGGGATTCTAATTGCACTAAACTGACAGACATGGTACTCAGGCCCCATCCAACCCACTGCAGACACCTTGTGAGATCTCCGGGATCATTGTGACTCTTTTGTCCAGCTGATTGGCTGCTGTCTCTAGCTAACTGAATGATGTTGGGCAGAAGGAGTGCTGACAGTGACGCCCGATGTGGCAATTTTGGCCAGTTTATCAAGAACCGGTTGAATTTCGCACACTGTATGGCCAACTTTACACAGGCATGTATGCAATGATGTGTATTACCAGGTCTTTGTGAATTACTATGAACACTGAGTATTATAATTATTTATTATTATTATTATTATTATTATAATATAGTATTTATATAGCGGCAACAGTTTGCGCAGCGCTTTACAATATAAGGAAGACATTACAATCACAATACAATTCAAGACAAAATGGTAAGGAGGGCCCTGCCCCTGAGGGCTTACAATCTAAGAGAGGAGGGGGGAAATGATACATGAGGAGGTAGCTGTGTGGGGATGAATTATTTGAGAATGTGATGGTTCAGTGGTTAGGTTGAGGTGGGATAGGCTTCCCTGAAGAGTACGGAGAATAGCAAGTCTAAATCTGACGCCCTTTGGACTGCATATTTAGGCACATTGCACAACTGCTGTAAAGGAAGTGGAGGGGACTGAAAACGAAGACTTTGTACCAAAAACCTATCTGACTGCATATCTTATTATTTTTTTATTTGAATGGAGCTCTAAAACAGGTCTGTGGTGTTAAATTTGAGAGATTGACTAAAGGAATCTAAATTCAGCTACCTTCAGGTGCTTACACTTATCGGGTATTGCTGGAATCCCCCAGAATTCCCAACCTAGAGTGTTCCATTATGAAAATTGTGACCAGAGCTGTTGTGCTTTTATCTTTTTCTGTAGTAATAACAAGGAAGCTAGCCATAAACCTTCAGCCAAGAGCTCTCTTTATTACTGCAGTGAAAACCCATTTAAAGCTGATTATTCTCATTGTTTTGTGGTTAGATGTGTTAAGTATAGCAAATTCTGAATGTTTGTTTGTTTTAATTCAGTTTCTATTAGTTTTATGCCATAGATAATGTTTAAGAAATCTACTTGCAGGTATGAAGATGCCATCAGTAAATATGGAGCTGTGCTGAAAACAGAACCAACTGTTCCCTATTATTCTGCTCTAGTTCAGGAACGTAAATGTCACTGTTACTCAAAGGTAAGTGCTTCGATACATTATTGTAAGTACTGTTTTTCTCAAATCTCTATTACATTCATCACTGAAAAAAAGGTAAAACCACATGGGCGTTATATCCTGTGTCTGCTTTGAAACAATTTCCTAAAGCAAAGTCATTGATAAACTGGTACTTCCTCTGCTAACATATGTGGTTATTAGCAGCTGTGTGTACTACATACATCACTTCAGCTGCAGGGTGGCCTGATACATATACTCACCCAATCCTCGATTTTGCCTGGCTGCTAGACCCCGCTACCCTGGGCTCAGACGGTCTAAGGACCCGTGGCGTCATCACGTCTAATACAGCCTATTGGACGTGAAGACGCAGAGGAACATACTAAAGCTGCAGAGGAGGGGTGAGAGATCAGTCCCAGGACTGAGGATCGGTGAATATTTATTTGTTTTTTCTGTAGACCAAAACCTGCAGTTAAGCCCTGCAGTGTGGGGATAGCCCCACTGCAAGGGTTAACTTTTCAAAATCCTGGAGTTCTTCTCCAAGTTCATCAGTGTCCACATCTGTTTTGATTTGACTGAATATTTAAAGCAGCATTTCTCTACTTTTTTACCATGATGGAAACCTTGAAAAAATATTCAGGTCTAAGGGAACACCTCTATGTCTCTGCTCACTGCTTAAGGAGTCCCTAGACATCTGTGGAGGAACCCCATGATTCTTTGTAACCCTAGTTGAGATGGACTATTTTTTTAGTGCAACTGCATCCAAAACTGTGTTTAGTGTTTGATAGAGTGGAGAGAGATTAGAACACGTCAGGTTTATTGATTGCTAACACTGAGCATTCTGTATTGGACTGTTGCCCACAATCGGTATCGAAGGGTGCGTGTCCAACATTGGCACAGTATGAATCCTAATTAGTGATAGCCATCACTTAAACTTGGGATGCACTGATACCGATATTACTATTGGTGCCAATACCAAGTATTTGGGAGAGTACGAGTATTCGGCCAAATGCTTCCGATGCCTATCCTGATGCTGGAACTTCATGATTGGCCTGGAAGCTGGCTCTATTCTCCCTTCTCACCAGGGAGCATGGAGCCAGCTTCCCGGCCAATCAGGAAGCCTGGCGGCGTGTAATGACTCGCCGCCCAGCTTCCTGATTAGTCAGGAAACAAAGCGACACGGCGCCTGGCTTCCTGATTGGCTGTGAAGCCGGCTCCATGCTACCTCGTCAGGGCAGAATATTATCTGTTATTGTGTGTATTTGAATGAAAACATGTTAAAACACAATGGCACTGTTTATATGAAATCTACTTTTGCCTTCCTTCCAGAATCAGCAGTCCAGTGAAGCCATTCAAGTGTGTACACAATTCCTACAACAGGAACCTGAGAATATCAATGCTCTGAAGGACAGGGCTGAAGCTTATATACAAGAAGAAATGTATGAAGAAGGTATTTCTAACTGATGTCTATTCACCTAGACTGTGAGATGGAAACAAATGTACCACATCTTTAGAACTTCACTTGGAACCAATGCCAGGTTATGGCATGCTACCTCTTGTAATTCTATAGCAGCTAGGTGCCATTGTTTGCTGAGCAGAACCTCTTCATGACTGGCTTACAAAGTAAAGAATAAAATAGGTTTATTGGCCAGTGTGCATGTACACATGATGCCAGAATAGTTGCTGTGCAGCAACATGTTAGTGTAGGTTTTTTTTTCTGGTTGCAGTGATGTCTAAAATTAGAAATCCAGTACTTTCTAAGCCAGTCAATAAAGTGTATTTAAACTTAAAATCAAAGTCTTTTTGATGGTACATCACAGGAGGTGGGGAGCTAATTCTGGAACCAAAGGATTATGCAGGTGATTGAACACTGGCAAATGAAAGCTGCCAGTACCCTGTATAAAACCTCCCACACGCAGCCTGCCTCAGTTTTTTTTTTTTTTTTTGCTAGTGTCCTTAGGTGATGGGTGCTTTCTTCCTGCTCTGAGAGAAGCGCACCCTTTTCTGGACTTTCTCTACTTCAAGACTCCAGCAAGTACCCCTAAGCTTCTCACTTTGTGGCACCTCTCAGCAGCTATGTGAACCCCACTGCAAGGAAGATATGAGAACATCTTGTAATGTGTTTAGGACACTGGATCATGTGTTCGGTGCTCATCATGGCACTTAATATAGCATGTGGAGTAGCTCTAGCATGTGGTGTAGCTCCAGGGTGCTATACAGGTTCACGGCCATAGTCCATCTGCCGGTGGAGCCCTATAAACCCACCAAGAAGGCGAAGATTGCATGGGGAAAGTCCTTTTTAAATGGCCACTGTAAACATCTAGGTGAGACCACATCTAAGGTACAAGGTAAGCCAGAGCTTTGCCCCTCCAAGGTGGTCAGTACATTTCTTCCAGTCATTGAATAAAATAATATAGGGCATTAGGAGACAACTGCCCTTTACACATTTTTCTCTCCCATTGGTAGCCTAGGGGCCGATTTTGCACCTTCGCAGGTTCCCTCTGGGGTTCTGTGCATGTGCCGCCATTTTCATTCTCCTGTCACACACTCTGAGCTGTCCACAAGCTGCTGCTGCAGCTCTGCACAATACAGCACAAGGAGAAGAAACTCTTCACCATATGCACTGGGTCACAAGGTGAACACGGGGCACCTTCCAACCTCTGCAATCGTGAGTACTTTGGGGCTTTCCCTTAGCACATGGCACAGCCCAACGGTTCTAGGGAAGATGCTGTCCCTTCTGATTACACTGTTTCTGCCAATCCTATGATCTGCTCCTTTTGCCTGTCACTACCCACTCCAGGATTCTCCTGTGCACCCTCCTCTACCTTGCTATCTAGAGAGGAGTTTGCTTTAGTAACGGCTGAATTTATGGGTAAAATATCTGATCTATTGGATTCCTCAGGCTGCAGGAGGAACCCTCCTGCAGCTGGAACCCTCAGAGGTCCCCTCTCACCTTCCTCTGTCTGAGGAAGATGAAGGAGCTGCTTCCAGTTCGGTGGACTTAGCCCAGCAAGAGGACCTGTCTCCTGAAATTTTTTTCTAAGCTTAAGAACACTATTTATGCCCTTGTGGATGCAGTGCGTACTTGTCTACAGTTAGAGCCCTCTGCATCGCTATTGCCCAAAGTCACTAGCCTGGGTTCTTAAAAAAAAAAAAAAAGTCTAAACCAGCTAAAACCTTTTCTTTACACACACTTTTACAGCCAGTGTTGTGCGGTGATGGGGATCACCATGAAAAGTTGATAACTCTTCTCAAACGCTTTGCTCAGCAATACCCTGTTGAGGGTTTTCTTAAGAAATAGGCTCTCCCTGTTCTATATCGGCTATCTTTGATGGTCCTTGTAGACAATGTCCCTGTTTTCAAATATCCCATAGACAAGAGGATGAAAGCCTTATTTGTCCTTGTGGGCCTGGCTGTGCAACCTGCTGTTGACACCAATTCTGTGTCTCAGACCTTATCCAAATTAAGGATGTCCCGATACCACTTTATCAAGGCCATGTACAAGTACTGTCCCTTGTGTACTTGTCGATACCAATTACCGATATGTTTTCTTAAAGGGACATTTGACATTTTTTCTGAAACAATATAGACTAATGATTTTAGGGCAGTTTCTCACCAGGGCTGTGTGCATTGGAGGTGACAGGTTCTCTTTAAGGTGGAAATGTTACATTTTGGGATGCCATAGCCAAAAATGATGTTTTCAGCTTGATTTGGTGGCAAGTTGCATAACCTTCTGACTGCTTATATTTCATAGAAAGTCCAGTAGTGAGCTTTTCTCAGCAGAATTTTAAGTCTTTCCGGACTGCACAACAAAATGTTCTCTCCGATGAACTATATTTGCATAGAATAGATGGGTGATTAGGGTAGTCGTGCTGTAAAAGACCTTGACGTTATGGTTTGGCGTATGGGGGGGCACAAACTACTGCTGATTGCAGTCTTCAAGACAAATAAGGGGTCAGAGAGCTCTCCAGTTTTGAGTGCAGGTGACCTTTATCCATCTGCAGTCATTTTAAAGTCTGAAGTACAGCCATGTATTGGACCTTTTAAAATGATCGCGTATGGTCTAATGTAACATCAGACCTAGATTGGCAGATCATGTAGTTGCAATCTTCTCAACCTTAAATCCAGATTTACTGGACCAATAGCAACAGTATCTACAACTCAGTCCAACATTGTGTGCAGTAAAAGATATTTTGCAAGACGACGGCATGAGTTGAACATCTTTAGGGCTCATTCAGACGGGCGCACATGTCCGTACGGTGTGCACGCATGTAAAAAGTCCTGATTGTGCGAGGGACTGTGTGTAATTGTGCTCAGCAGCTTGTTCTTCTCCATGGGAGGACACAGCTGCATGCAATTACACACCGTCATACGCACGCCTGAACAGTGTGTGTCCAAGTGCAGACACCCGGACCCACTATGACAGTGTGGAATTGCGGGCAGCCACGTCCTCCCATAGGGAAAAACTGGCTGCTATGTGTAATTACACGCAGCACCTGTCCCTCCCAGGATCGGGTCTTTTTACGGACGTGTACGCCCACCTGATTGAGCCCTTAAAGGAATGTGAATAATTGTGCAATGCATCGTGTACAAAGGCCCGTTTTAGCAATGCTCAGAACATCTACCTAGTAGAAATATACGGTTGGCCTATCTCAGCATTTTAGGCCAATATTCTGCAGGATACTAGTACTTTGGATAGGATGCTTCTCTTTTCCTCTTGTCTGGTTTCCTGTTTGTGTTGATTATCTTACTTTAGCATACTGTTAGCATACTTGTATCCGCTGGTACTTGGATATACTCATGCTGCAGGTTTTAGCGTTGCTCTTAAGCCACCAAAATGAGATTGCCACAAGAACGTTTGTTGGCCCATACATTGCCTCATTACTATAGTAATGACAGTCTGACAATTTCTCTTCATTTGGAATCCTAAGAGGTGTTAGGGGAGTTGTAAACACACAGACTTCTCATTTTCATTTTTGAGGCTTATATGGGAACATGTCCTGTTAACAAGTCCCTTACACCAGACCGTTTAATCAGAGTAGGTTTTGTGGCAGTGTTCTGGAAAAGCGGCTGTGTTTGCGCCTGTCCCTAGGGACCTGATCCTTGATGTTGTACGAAAAGGTTAAATCACGCAGCCGGCTAGATATGCTAATTTGAAAGATGTCGTATTGACATTTGAATTTTAAGCTGATTGATTCTCGTTAGGAAAATTGTGACTGGCTTACTCTTGGGGATTTGTGTGCATAATGCCAAATCGTATTTGAGCATAATGGATCTTTATTTGGCTTTCAGCCTTTTCCTTCCTCGTATATGCAAGCCATGTAGAATATATTAGTATTTTATGCTTCCAAACAAGCATGCTTTATTGTATGTTTACCCTGGCAGTTGATGAGAACCGAGAACTCGCTTATTAAGATGATCAGTCAGTACAAGAAGTTTCTGATAAATGATTGGCAATAGCTGTGTCATCTTCTCACATGCCATTATATCAGGCGGAAGATATGTTTCTGTTTGGAGGCCTAGATCAGCATCACGCAGCACGCCTTCCATTTTGAGAGATTGGGATGCAAGTCTGGATGAGACGGGATTTATGTCACCTTCAGATTATTCTCTCCAATTCTGACTTCTTACCAAGATGCAGCTACTAAAGTCACTGCATAAGTAGGAAACCGCATCCTTTAATGTTGTCTGGGTCCTCGCAGGTGCTTTGCATACCGGTTTGAGAAACGTTTGTGAAGGGCCCATGTCACACTCTTGGTTATGAAGCAGCTGCGGAATCTCTAGCAACTTTGTTACTATGAAAAATGGAATTGCATTCAATGTCACTACAAACTGTGTCACTGAAATTCCAAGACCGTTGTTGCTCAGCAATGGATTTTGTTTTGCACGGTTTGGTGCCAGGTTTAGTAGCTGCTCATGTTCTCCAATGCAGCCGCTAATGAGCATGGTACATCAGACATTTGTAGTAGCATTGATACACAGTGTAGTCAGTAACGGCAGCAAATCTGTAGCCAGCTACAAATCTCAGGGAAAATAAGCAGAGACATGTTACTTTTGTACAGATATGTTATAACATTACAAATGTGGCATGACCCTAATGGATTTTCTGGATATCGGCATGAATAGCTCCCAAAATGTAATTTGGATCTGGCTTGTAATATTGAGATTGGGTAATAATCGTCTGTATTCTCCAGACTTTCCCTGACTCTGCTGTCTCAGGGGAATGATCAATCATCCGGGGTTGTACATTGTAAGGCAATCGCTATTATTTTCCACCAAGATGAGTTGACCTAAGGATTCTCGTTTTGCTCTTTGCCATCATTCTTCCATAGGCGTACATATGTGTGTACAGATGATCCAGATATGCATGTTTGTGTACACATCAAAGATTGTCACGTTGTTAGATTGCATTGAAAACTAGATTTAATTGGGATATGTTTATTATTATCTACACAAAAAAGTCTGTTTTGTGAAAATGGGAAAAACATCAATATGGTTTGATGGTTATATCAAAAGTCACATAATTAGTTGATTGAGAATGTTGTGTGGTGGTTCACCCTAAAGCTGGCCATACACCTTACAATTATCTGCAGATTTTCTGTGGTCAGATGGAAAAGTTGCAACAGATTCCTCCATCTACACTTAACTGTGTGGATGGAGTAATCTCCACCTTGGCCAATCTGTTGCACTTTTTCCATCTGACCACAAAAAATCTGCAGATAACTGTAAGGTGTATGGGCACCTTAGAACACCCATGGTGAAGCAAGGTTGGTGGGAGCATTATGTAGGAATGCTTCTCATCAGCAGACTTGAAAACCGGTTAAGATTGAGAAAAAGATGTCATTCTAAAGACTGTCCTATGTTTATTAAACACATGGTTTAAACAATCACGATTTTAAGAACTTAAAGTATGTGAACCCTTATATGTAGTAACTGGTGAAACTTCACTTAATGACTACCAGATAAAAATACATTCTGCATGTGCTGCTCGGACCCATTCGGAGGTATTCTATCAGATTCCTATTTCCATAACCATTTTAGTTCAGATATATCTCGTATAGACCTGTTGAGCGAGCGTCACAATGATCCTCAAGCTGTGCAGAATTTATCACTGAATATAATTAGAATGTTTTTATATATTTTCTCCCTTCATAATGAACTTCTTCTTTTTTCGACTTCCTCCATCCTAAACGATCGTTTAGCACTTTTATCTCCGTGTTGGCACGGCGGCAGATGTGGTGTATTTATGCTGCTGTAAACGTTCCAATGTACAAATGAAGCCGTGACTTCCTGCTGAGCTTATTAGTACCTGGACACTACAGCATCTGGTGGCTACAAGTTCTTGACAAAGTTGTAAATGGCGCTTTGAGCCTCTGTTTATCTTCAGCGGACGGTAAATACAGTTTTAATGTGCCGTTTTATTAGGGCACTTGTTGGGGAATAAAATCTATTTATGGATATTGCTTGAAGCCTCCTAGGAATCTGAAGATGGACTCGGGTGCGTGTCGATGTTCCTGCATGTAGGGGAAGAATTTTACATTTTGTAGTGGCCCTTCTGTCGTTTCCGATTGCTGGAATTTCAGGAGTAATGTTCGCAGATTCATATATTCATGTCATACTTCAGGACAGATCTGCACGGAGCTGTCAAATGTCTAAGTAATATAAATTGCATGGCACCTCCTGCCGTCTTGCCGGGAAACGGCACAAAAAGACAAATGTAACGCTTGCTGAGAGAGAACATCTGCTTGGAAATCATCTGATGCAAATACTTTGTCTTACTTAAGATACCTTGGAGTCTTCGGCCTAAAATAGAACTCGGCAACCGAAGGCAGTTGCATGTCAGATAGAACGACTTGGAGGCCGCAGAGCATTGATGGAGATTAACATTTTATACCAAATAATGCATTCATTTTTTTACTTCAGTCACAAAGTACTCGGCCCCTGATTTGTTTAATAGACTTCAGGAATATGTGCTAGGCTGAGGCTTGATGTTCCTTGATAAGAACAAGAGCGGCATCTGTTAGAGCAGGAGGGTTTCTCCAGGTGAGTCTTGGAACACTCAGCTGGAACTGCAATTGCCATAGACTAGCTCAGAATTGCTGTTACACGAGACAGTGGATGTGAACTGAATGAGTCGGAGTGTTATAACCATTCTTCTTCTTTATGGCAGCTATTCGGGACTATGAAACGGCACAGCAGCACAGTGAGAATGACAAAGAGATCAGAGAGGGCCTAGAGAAAGCACAAAGGCTCATGAAGCAGTCACAAAAAAGGGACTACTACAAGATCTTGGGTGTGAAAAGGTATATTTTGATTCTATCTACTCTGTTCTAATGAAATCTTTATTTTATAAACTAGAATCAGCCATTTTGTTTGCTAGAAATACTCGTGACCCTTTTAGCTCCCACAGCGCTGACTTACAGAGGGTGGGGAAATATGGAGCAGCGGCAAATCAGTAATACAGAATCTGATTTGTTGTTGTAGACAACTCCCAATATTTTGCCTTCCCAATGTGCGCCCTGCTATAAAGGCCGGTTATAGAAGCCTTCCCAATGTGCGCCCTGCTATAAAGGCCGGTTATAGATTCATGCATGTACCATTTTTTCTAGTTTGACTATTTTGGGTTAGGGGGACGCACTGGAGTCCCAGCGTGCATTTTTGGTTGCTGGGCCTCCAGTGCGTCCCTGCACCTTATTAGGAGGAGTAGGCCACCTACCAGGTACACCTGCATGTAATTTATCAACTTCATTAATATGCTCACACTTGGAGACTCGGATACATAGAGTTAGGACCACACTTTGCAGAGGTGCCTTGACGCGGCAGTGTGGCTTCTACATATTTTTGGCCAAAAGTTTGTGCAACTAAACCTCTGATTTTAACGCATACTGTTGACAGGGCTACTTGTTTGGTTGCAGGCTGGCTGGCAGGTTGAGGCCATAAGATGTGGCTCGCAATGGTTCTGAACCGCAATCTGCAGACAAGGACGTTGTGCCATGTCACATCAGCAACTTTGTAGCAAAGATTTGTAGCGACTACAACTCTCTCTGCTTGTATTTGTAGGTGGCTATCACTCTCTGGTGCTCTATTGTTGTGGCGCCTAAAGCTAGGTCCGATCACTGCACAAAGTCAGTTCAGTGAGCTGTAGATGGCTTGGAATAGCTGCTACACAGACTTTCATCAACTGACATTCATTTTCTTTTCCTAACACCAAAAACATTTAGCAGAGCGCTTCTAGAGCTGCTACAAATCATTGCTTTAATATCCTTAGTGCAGCATGGGCTGTTATGTACTGATGTATCTCTGAATAAGGTTTAGAGGAAGAATGGAATAGCACAAGGGCCTATATTTACTATGATTGGAAGCCACTAGTAGATATCTTACTGGCTTTTACTCATCAGCGACCCCAAATACGTGTATCCCCTGCACACTGGTTTTACTCGAGGGTTTAGTAAAGCATAAAGCTGGCCATACATCAGTAGAATTTCATTTTGAAAATATTAGATATTGGAACATACGTTTGCTTTCCCAAAAGGTAATGAGGTCAAATCGATGATCCACTTTGATTTTTTCATTACAGTCAAAGGAGCAGGATGGAAACATTTCTGGATGCAAACATTGTGGCTTTCGCTTGGGAAACTCCGCTCATTTCCAAAAGTGAATCTTAAAACCGAGCAGAATTAGAATGACATTTGTCAAGTCTCTGATGGCATTACCAAGAGTTCTGAAAGATCTTTTGTATGGCTGTTTGTACATAAACCTACCAGTGTATGATCAGCTACGTGCTTTGTCAGGGAAGATCTGTTGTGTTGCCTTATGGCACATGGGCAGAGAGAAAAGTTCCCTATTACACAGACCCTTGTGTAGAGTAATAACAATAGTGTGTACAGGAGAGTTTAGCAAAGCTTTCAGTAAGTATTGAGCAGCTTTCTTGAAGCCTCAGGTCTCCCACACATGGGTGTATTGCAGAGTGAATACAGACGTATATTTATACAGCGTCATATACTCCTGTATTTGCGTTGTCCAGGAGTTGCAGCTGCTGCTGTTTTCTGTCTATAGCAATGTACAAACAGAACAGAAAACCCCAGATATCTCAACTCTCCCGGACGTTCTAGGAGTCTCCCGCTATATGATAGCGGCTCCCTGATGCCCGCGAGATAAACCTTTTATCCCGGAAAGGTATCTAGCAGAGTAAACCTTTCTGGGATCCCCTGCTATCTGTTTGTTTTTTTGTTGTTGTTGTTGTTGTTGTTGTTGTGACAGCTGGGCCACCGGCACAGTCGGAGTAAAAAAAAAAACAATCCCCACAACAGACAGCCTAGGAATGAATAGCTAGACTACTATTGGCTGTTTCAATTTCCAGTAGGAGGCTGGCTATTGCACCCAGCCCACTGCTGCTGTCAATCAGCAGAGCTGGACCTGAAGTTCTCTATCACGTCCTCCTCTGCTGATTGACAGCAGGAGTGGGCTGGGTGCAATAACCAGCCTCCTATTGGCTATTGCATTTTGAAATGGCCAATAACAGCCTATCTATTCATACCCATGCTGTCTGGTTTTTTTGTTTTTCTTGCAGCAGCGCTGTCAGATTACAAACAAAAAAACAGAACATAGCAGAGGAGCTTCCCTTGCTATATGCCATCATTTCAGGGAGGTGCCCTCTCCCCCATAACCCCCCCCCCTCCCCCACGGATGGGAGGGAGGGCACCTCCCTGAAATGAGGTTGGGATGTCTGTAGACCTATACTCAATTGTATGACTCCAAATGCTGGCACCGGCACGCATACAGGGTACATTTCTGAGCTTCATGTTTGGAAACCTCCCTCCGTGCAGGTGCAAATGTCAGTGACCTTGTTTGCTGCCATACACCCGAGTACAGGGTTTTGCAGTGGACAGAAAGCCGCAATAGCTAAATGAATTGAATTAAAATAAAATATGCCTGGGATATGATTTGCAATACGGCTGTTTTGTGGTTGTTTACCCTTCTGTGCCCAGGAGGACCTTGATACTTAGGCCAAATTTAGCAGCCTTGGCATGTGTCCGTTAACTCGACAATAACTGACTAATTTTGTTTTAATTTGTCATGAATTTTTCAAGGATATAGAGTATAAGGCTTGTATTTGATGCATTGTTTATTTTAATTTTTTTTTAGATTTTATTGCATTTAGAAGCACAAAGTTTTAATTTATCTGTTTTATTTTTAATATTGTAATCTTCTAATAAGAGATGCTGATTGGTTCCTAATCATAAGCATTGACCCGGTCTGTTTATAACAGCCAGGATTGAGAGCCCCCAACTGCATTGTTTCGGCTGGTGGCTCTCGAAAGGGAGAACTTTTACAAACCTGCTCCTGGCCTGGGGCATTCTATGAGGAAATCTTTATACAGACAGTGGGCAGGAAGGGGTTAAATACAGATTTGAGGGAAAATGCTGTCACTTTAAGTAAGCTTCTAGTTGGCCTCCACAAATGTTAGCACTACTTTAATCTTGTAGAAAGCCTGCTAGCTTGTTAAATGTGAAAAGCGGCACCCCAGTTATGATCTTGGTTTAACCTCCAGACACTGGTGCAGAAGATTACTTTAAAAGCTTCAAGAAAGTTGCGGGAAACCTGCCGAGAGCTTTGCAGATGCTTTGGCAAAGTTTTTTTTGTATAAACTGGAGCCTTTGTGTGCAAGGCCTAATATTTCCCTGCTCCTGCATGCAAGCCAAGGAAAGAACCGGAGAGGGATGAGTTATAGCAAACATTGGCATGCTAATGTGGCGCGGTTCCTTTTGTAAGACCTTCTCTGGCAGCCTGGCCATATCCTGTTCTCAAGTTGGTCCCGGTTGTGTGTACTGGTGTGTGGGGGCAGATAGAGAACATTTCATACTTGGTGTGGGGCCTCTTCAATTAGACAGTACGTCGGGATATTTCTTATATCTGGGAGGTGCTCTCTCCCAAATGACTGATCCCTTTTTTCCTGCTTGGCACTTTCCTGCATTGTACAGACCATTGAAAGCTGGTAGGAGCAGGAAAATAGATTCACTAGATGCCAGAAGAGACTGAAAGTGTTAGAAAGAATTCTATTAATATGTAAACTTTTCACACTTGGCTTTTTTTTTTTACTGCGACACACAGGAATGCCAAAAAACAGGAAATCATAAAAGCGTACAGAAAGCTGGCACAGCAGTGGCACCCTGATAACTTCCAAAACCAGGAGGAGAAAAAGAAAGCAGAGAAAAAATTTATCGACATTGCATCTGCTAAAGAAGTCTTAACAGATCCAGGTAATGTTTTGTTACCTTGTCACTGCTTCGTGTCAATGTGTTTTCTTTGCTGGAAGAGGAATAATGTCGCAGCATTTCATCACAGTATTACTTGTTCTGTATGGAGAATGATGTGAACTCATTTCTAGACATGGACTTTAGATTTTATTCTGTTCCAATATTTCCCCGAAGCCCCTAAAAGTAAAGTAAAAAATACAAATATTTAATAAAAAAGAATATACATTTTTTTAAAAGTTTATAAAAAATAAAATATTTTTAAAAATAAACATTTTCGGTATCGGTTTCGGCCTGACATTTTTTTTAATTTCGGTTTCGTTTCGGTTTTAAAATTTCCATTTTGGTGCACCTCTAATATATATATATATATCTATCCTACTGCGAGTTTGGAGGAGGTTCGGATTCACAGATTATAGTGACGTTTTGTAATGCAGACTTCATGTATTTCTGTAAGGCAATGCATTCCTTGGTGAACCCTTGCTATCTCTAAATATGCATTATCATGTCTGCAGATGTGTCCCCAGCTGCCCCAGTCACAGAAGCACTCAGTAGGCTGGCCTTTGATCATTGGCCAATATTAGAATAACAGTAACCTAATGACAAGTACCACATAGTTACTATTGTAGACACGTAAGAACCCCAAAATGAAATCTAGAAATGTTTTTTGTTGCCTCAATAAGATCCCAAGAGATCAGTAAACAAAACAAAAAATGCAACATGAAGTTTGGCAGGGACATATTTTATTGAGGTGTATTTACTAGTAGGGCCTTTGTAAAGTCTGAATTGGTGTGGTCCCAATAAACAATTATGTCTCTTTCCACAGAAAAGAGGAGCCGGTTTGATGCGGGTGAAGATCCATTGGACCCTGAGAGCCAGCAAGGTGGTGGAGGTGGCCACTTCCATCGTGGATGGAACCAATGGCAGGGATTCAATCCATTCGGCTCTGGAGGGCCATTCAGCTTTAAATTCAACTACAACTAGAGACTACATTGGTGTTCCACATTTGCACCTTGCTAAGGGAGAGAATGCAGGTTTTGTTACAGTGCTGTACAGGGACTCCATGGGAGATAGCTTGGAGTGTCTGCTGTGCAGGCTTCCAGTGCAGTAAATTCCTATCCAAGACTCATTTGGATATCCAACATGGGGGGCGGGGAGGTTTTGTCAGACTGTTGAAGACTGAGTTGAATTAGAGTTTAACCCATTTTTTGCTCATCTTAAATGGCAGTGTTTCTAGTGGACAACATACCAGTGGCCATCCTTGCTTTAGGAAAGCTATGACACAGAAGTATTGCTGAACCTTCAGCCAATCGAGGATCTATCCACAAACCAAATTGTGTTCAAGTACCAGTGCCAAGAGTTCAATCCTCCGACTGTTCACTAAGATCTCAAACTAAATGAAACACTTCTTTAGGAGTGGATGTTATCGGCATATTTGTCTAATTATAATCCTATTTTTGCAGCCTTTGTGTGTTTGCTGTGTTGGTTATTTATTATTAATAAACATGTCATGCTGGAATGTTGATAAAAGGCGAGATGTACATGAGACAGAACACATCCCGTATTTCAGCAGTTCTCTGAATTATTGATCATGTACATGTCATTACAGGTAATATTGAGAAAATATTATTTGGGATGTAGAATGCTTTTTAGCTTTTAATATGTAAATGTATTGAGAGGTCAGCAATACTGGAGGGTTACGGTGCATCTTAGGGAATTTGGGTACTTCAAGGAGTTTTTCTATATGTTCCTTTGTCAACATTTTTTAAGATTTTGAGTACTGACACAAGTGGCATCCAGCTCATTATAATAGGGGCCTGAGGGTGCCCACACACTGTGTGAATTTCAGACTGTTCCTGAGGAACCAGCTGACATTTACACCGTGTGTGGTGTAATCAGCTGATCAAGAGAGCCGGCTGGAAAATCTTTGAACGACCAGAGGCTCTGTTCGGGCGTTCTGACAGAGGCCACTGTCAGAATACAATGAAAGCAGTGGGGATTCCTCAATCGATACACTCGTAGTGTTGATGAAGGAATCTGCTCTATGGTTTAGTTCAGCCTGCGGATTGAATGAGAAAAATAGAGCAGTGTATGGCCAGCCTTAGTCCTGGTTTACACCTCGGTGTTTTGATACTCTTAACAAAAAAAAAAAAAAAGCTAAACTTTTTATTCATATTTATTTCAATGGCTCCTGTTCACACCTCAGAGTTTTGTCACAAACTGGAAAACGTGTGGTTTTTTTTTTTTGCCAGATTGCAGCACGTTTGGCCACGTTGGCTTCAATGGAAATGCATAACAGCAGAGGTTTGCACATTTGTTATTTTGCTGCAATGCATTTCAATCTGCTCAATAAAACATGTGACTTTATGTACGTGTGTCTAACGTGCACAAAGATAGGCAAAACACACAAGACAAGACGCTAAACAAAATGTACAATAATGTGTTTATAAACGCCTACGTGTGAACAGAGCCCTATACCTCCAGGAACAATGGAAAGCAAACCTTTCCTTTCCCAGTGCTGGTTATATTGGTGCATAATTAGGAAACAAAACTCCGCTCCGGTCTGTCCACAGAATCACTGTTGGGTGCTGCCATCTTGACTGAGAGACACGCCTACCCCTTCTGACAAAAGTCCACATTTGCATATCAGTAACTAGGCTCCATGTTTTGGGGAAATGCAGAGAGTGTTGGAAACATCTGATGAAGCTGTTTACAATTTCCTGTGAAACATAGTCTTTTACTTTTGATCAGCAAGGCTTGAAATAGAAATGTCCATATACACATATCCTATCTGGAAAAGCAAGAGAAATGCATGCCGTTTTCTTCCTGTAATTACGATTTAACCCTTTACTGCTGTCTCACATTTTATATACCACGAAGCAATCTTTTCAGTTAAAGAAATTGAACCATTATTTCCCCCCCCCACCCACCCACCACCTCTGAC